>NC_057808.1:106316653-106502340 GCF_018294505.1 Triticum aestivum | reverse complement strand
AGGAAATTGTCTATTTGTGTGCTAGGCACCCTCCCTCCTCATATATATAGGTGGGAGGGAGGGAGGAGCAGCCATAGCAGGCGCCCAAGTAGGAGGAATCCTACATGGAGTCTGTAGCGACCAGACCTCAAACAGTCTGATCTCTGTGCATCAGTGTCATCCCTGGATCGGTAATGCTGACACACACAGTACTTGAAGGATTTATAATAGAGTAGCAATCACACACTTATTACATCGAATGTCTCAAAAGAGAACTTATTACAAATAATATGGCTTAAGGCCATCAAAATACGATAACAGCGGAAGGCTTGGAAGATAAAGTGAGTCCATCAACTCCAACGGCATCACTGAGTGAAAGACCACGACCTAAGGCTCCTTACTCGTCGTCTGAAAAGTATGCAACATGATACGTTGCAGCCCGAAAACGGGTCAGCACATGGAATATGCTGGCAATGTAACACAAAAGAGTAATGAACAGAATAATGCTATCACTACATGCATATATGGCTGGTGGAGGCTGTATGGTTAATATGTTTTGCGAAAATCCAATTTTTCCCTACAACAAAGGAATAAATTTTTATTTAACTATCATGGTGGTTGTAAAACATTGAGAATGGTAAACCCCATCTCAATCCCAATTAAAAGTAATTAAATAACCCAATCAAATTATATTAAGAGTGATGAGATCCACATGATAATCCAAGAACCAGATACTCAAGATGTCCATAACCGGGGACACGACTAACCATGATTAGTTTGTACACTCTGCAGAGGTTTGCGCACTTTTCCCCACAAGACTCGATCTCCTCCGTTGGATTTCTCGCACTACATGATGTTTGAGAAACGGATGACCGAGACACAGTCCTTCAGAAGCGTTAGCACCTTACGACGGGTAGACAGTACCACCTACATCCCCTACATCTGCTAGTCTACCACTGTAAGAGTTCACACGACTTAATCAACTATGCTAGAGCCCATAATAGCTTGTGGCTGCACACAGAAGTTTCTAGCATGAATAATCTTATGATCCCTTTGAGCCTGGGTGGCAGTCCATAGGAGAATCACACAGTACCCCGGGATTTTCAAAAAAATACAGGCAATCACTGGGTTCCCCAGGTGCCTCAATCCACCCAGATGTGTATTAAAGTTGCCACCTTAAGTTAACCAATAATTAACAATACTCACATCTGTCATGAATACGCTCAAACCCAAACCACGTCTACGGGCATAGCATAACAATATAAGCAACGTAGAAGTAACTCCCATAGGTTTGATAATAAACAGGTGAATAGGTACTACCTCATCTACTTCCCAATCCCACAATTTAAATTAGATCCTAACCATGCAATTGTTTTAAGATTCATCTAATGCAATAAAACTGGGTAGTAAAGGGGTATGATCAAAGTGTTACTTGCCTTGCTGATGATCCGCGAAACCTAGAGACTCGTAGTAGCACGCTTCACACTCCGGGTACTCTATCGCAAACAAATAAGCATACAATAAGCAATCAAGCAAAGATGCATGGGTAAAACTCAAATAAGAGATCTAACCAGAAAGTTCAACTTAAGAACTCCGGTTTGCAAAAAGAATCAACTCAACCGAAGCAACGAAACTCAAACTGCGAAAGAAACAAGCTTCATTTACTAATCTGGACTAAAGTCAACTTTTACAGTAGCAAAAACTTGTTTAAGTTGGTTAAACAGAAATAGGGTTTCGAGACAAAACTCTAGGCGCTTGAATCACCTGATTCCGATAAACGAGCGAAAAGATAAACTAAAACGAAAATCGGATCAGAAATCGCGATCGAAAATAATCGCGGAAAATCCGAGAAAAAGAAAACTGATGAACAGACTAACGAATGAACGTTCGTTATCTGCGGCTAACGGGCGAAAACCGTTTGTTAAAACGAACGTACGAACTAACGTCCGCTAAATAACTAAACCGAAAAAAAACTGACCCGAAACAAAAAAAACGGATCTAGGGTTTTTGAAAAAATAACAATCGGTTTTCTCGCGAAAAACCGAGGCGGCGGCAACTACCTCCGGTGAGTCGGCAAACGGCGGCGGCGGCGACGGGTGGCGGCGGCTAGCGGCGGCGGCAACGGCGGCGGCGGCGGCGCGTGGCGGCGTCGGGCGCGGGCGGCGGCTAGGGTTTGGGCGTCGGGCGCGGGCAGGCTGGCGGCGGCGGCTGGGCCTTGGGGCGGCTCGGGGCTGCGGCTTATAAAGCCCCCCGGGCGGAGTCCCGCTCGGGTACGGCCCGGAGTCGTTTTTTTTAAAATTCTGACGTGCAGAAAAAGAAAGAAAAGAAATACTAAACGAACTCCAAAAATCCTGAAATAAATTTTCCCCGTCCTCTAAAAATAAGCCGGACAAGATGACATTTATTTGGTCCTCTAATGCAATTTTGAAAAACGCATATTTTTCCTAATTCAAATAAAATAGCGATAAAAAATCCGAATAAAATTCTTATTTGATTTTAATATTAAATCTCCAATATTTCTTTATTTTGAGGAAGTCATTTTATCCTCTCTCGTTTATTTTTATAAATGAAATATTCAAAGAGAAAATAATTAAAATCAAACGATCCTCTTTTCAAAATTTGAGAAAAACTCAAATATGAAAATAACGAAATTCCCAACTCTCTCCGTGGGTCCTTGAGTTGCGTAGAATTTCTAGGATCAAACCAAAATGCAATAAAATATGATATGCAATGATGATCTAATGCATAACATTCCAAATTGAAAATTTGGGATGTTACAAACCTACCCCCTTAAGATGAATCTCGCCCTCGAGATTCGGGTTGGCTAGAAAATAGGTGAGGGTAATCCTTCCGTAGGTCTTCCTCTCGTTCCCAAGTGGCTTCATCTTCGGTATGGTGGCTCCACTGAACTTTGCAGAACTTGATTACTTTGCTGCGTATAACTCGGTTGGCAAACTCGAGTATCTTGACTGGTTTCTCCTCATATGTCAAATCACTATTCAACTGTATCGCTTCCAGTGGTACTGGATCTCTCAGAGGGATATCAGCCATCTCAGCGTGGCACTTCTTCAACTAAGAAACATACGTTCCAAAACTTGGTATGGTCCCACAAAACGTGGTGCTAACTTTCCCTTAACTCCAAAACGCTTCACTCCTCGAAGTGGTGATACACGAAGATACACTCTGTCTCCAACTTCGTAAATTGTCTCCTTGCGTTTAGAATCCGCATAACTCTTCTGCCTGGACTGGGCTACCTTGAGTCTATCACGAATCAGCTTAACCTTCTCTTCAGACTCTTTAATCAAATCTGGTCCAAACAACTGTCGGTCTCCATGTAACACCCCGCATGTAACTTGCCATATTTGTAACTCGGACTCTTGCCATTTTCGGCTATGTGCTATGATATTCCCTCCGTGGTCGGGTTTTGTCTTTCGTTTTGCTTTTGTTCATGTCATGCATTTCATATCATGTCATCATGTATTGCATTTGCATACGTGTTCGTCTCATGCATCCGAGCATTTTCCCCGTTGTCCGTTTTGCAATCCGGCGCTCCTATCTCCTCCGGTGCACCCCTCTTGTTTTCTTTCGTGAGCGGGTGTCAAACATTCTCGGAATGGACCGAGGCTTGTCAAGTGGCCTTAATATACCACCCGGAAACCACCGGTCAAGTTTCGTTCCATTTGGAGGTCGTTTGGTACTCCATCGGTTAACCGGGCATCCGCAAAGTCCATTTGAGTGTCCAGAACCCCCCCTCAAAACCAGCCCAAAACCCACCAAACTCTCTTCCATGATCTAGGTCGTTCGATCATGATCGTGTGGGCGAAAACCGCACCTCATTTGGAGCCTCCTAGCTCCCTCTAGCTATAAAAGAGCATCCCCTCCCGAAACGAAACGCAGTCCAAACCCTAACCCTCGTCCCTCTCCGCCGCCGGACACGTCCGGGCGGAGCCGGACGCGTCCATCTCTCCACCGCCGCCGCCGGCCCGTTCGGCCCACGCGGGGCCCGCCCGAGCCCGCGCTCGCCCGCCGCCTCCCGCACCAGCGCCGCCGCCGCCCGGCCTCCGCGCCCGCACCGCGCCGCCGCCCTCGTGCCTCGCCGCCGGCCGCCGCTGCCGCCATCGCCGGCCCGCCGCCGCATCAAGCTCCGCCGCCGCGGTCTCCTCCGGCCGGCGCCGTCCTCCCTCCGCCGAGGCCCGTCGCCGTTTCCCCTGCGCCGGCGCCGCCACCTCTCCCTTCCGTCGCCGGCGAGCAGCGCCACCGGAGCCGAAGCCCCGTCGAGCTCGAGCCCATCACCCGATCTGTATCGCCCGAAACCCTAGGTTGACTTTCCCGTTTTTCCGAAAATTACTGTCTGTGAATTTTTATGATATGTGCACTTGTTCATCGATGCATAACTCCTTGCATGTAGTTCCGTTTCGTGCGTGTAATATGTCAAATTGTTCGTCTCGTGATGCTCTACATTTTGTTCAATTGCACCATGTTCATTAGAGGTCATCTTGATGCCCAAATCTCTGTTGCAACAGGGCTAGTTGCTGTTATCTGCTGTTTCTTATCAGAACTTGGAGATTTGTCATTTTTGTATCATTAAATCTGTGCATCTTATGGGTATGAGCTCTACATGTGTTTTGTTTTATGCCATTCCATCTTTCCAAGGGTGTATGCCATGTATTTTTGTGATCTCTGTGGTGACTAGCAGAAGCATGCAAAGTAGGCTCCGTAATGTTTCTGATTTCAGGGACTTAGTAACTTCTCTAAGTCCTTGTCTGCTGTTATTTTGTTGCCATGTAAACTTGATGCTACAGAGAGATCCATATATATTTTGGTGATGTTCAGTAAGGATGTTATGTAGCTATAGTCATAATTGATACATTCCGGCCCTTGTTTGCAATTATAGAGTACCGTAGCATGACTCAATCTTGCTCTACTTTTGCTATAAAATATTTCTGGCAGATTCTTAACATGATAAGCAATTTTGCCAAGCTTATTGTAGTTGATCCATACATGCTATGCTTGTGTTCTTGCCATGGATAGCTTCATAAACATGCCATCTTGCTGTAGGTATGCTTGGTTTGTCATGCATTGCTCTGTAGTGAGTGCATCATGCTCACCAACATGCCTTCATATTATTATTTCTGCCATGCTCTGTTTTCTGCCAAGTCTGAAACCTGATAACGAAAGTTGCTATGTTTACATGCTTGCCATCATATCTTCTGGTCCTTTTTGTCTTATGGTCAGTAATGGACTTTTGTCATATACATTTAGTAGAACACTGCCATGCCTTGGTTTGCCATGTTAAGTTCATGTAGCATGTTGATTTCGTGCTCTGAACATTGCTACCTGATGCTGTTTTCTGCCATGTCCAGTAATTTCACCAAGTCTGTGAACCTGTTATCTTTTGCACTTTTGCCATGCTTGTTTGAGTTTGATATGTTGTGATCTAGCCGTAGCTCAGTGTTCATCTTTTGTCAAGCATCTCCTGTAGATTACTGCCATGTGCTTTGTTGCTATGTTGGAGTGCTGTAGCATTGTTGTTTGTTGCATTTTAAGTGCTATCATGCCGTTAATCGCAGATTCGTGTCATTCTTGTTTTGCTTGCCATTTGCAAACCGTGCATCCGTTTCCGGTGATATTTATATCGATTTCGACCGAAATCGTCTCATCTTTCCAGTGGAATGCTTGGTTTGCCAAGTTACTGCCATGTTCATCATTTTCCTTCCGGAGCACGCATATGCATCGCATATCATATCTTGCATATCATACACGTTTTGCATCATGTTGCTTGTGCATTTCTCGTGGTTGATTGTGGTTCTGTTTGTTTGTGTTCTTGTCTTGGGTAGATCCGGGAGACGAGTTCGTGAACGAGGAACCTGTTGAGTACGCTTACGAGGATCAAGCTCTCGACAACTCTGAGAACCTTGCAGGCAAGATGACCACCCCTCGAAATCACTTCTATCTTTGCTTTGCTAGTTGTTCGCTCTATTGCCATGCTATGCTACCTATCACTTGCTATATCATGTCTCCCATTTGGCCATGTCAGCCTCTAACCATCCTTTCCTAGCAAACCGTTATTTGGCTAAGTTACCGCTTTTGCTCAGCCCCTCTTATAGCGTTGCTAGTTGCAGGTGAAGTTGAAGTTTGTTCCATGTCGGAACATGGTTATGTTGGGATATCACAATATCTCTTATTTAATTAATGCATCTATATATTTGGTAAAGGGTGGAAGGCTCGGCCTTATGCCTGGTGTTTTGTTCCACTCTTGCCGCCCTAGTTTCTGTTATACCGGTATTATGTTCCTTGATTTTGCGTTCCTTACGTGGTCGGGTGATTTATGGGACCCCCTTGACAGTTCGCCTGGAATAAAACTCCTCTAGCAAGGCCCAACCTTGGTTTTACCATTTTCCACCTAAGCCTTTTCCCCCGGGTTTTCGCGAGCCCGAGGGTCATCTTTATTTTAAACCCCCGGACCATTGCTCCTTCGAGTGCTGGCCCAAACTGGGCGATGTCCGGCGCCCCCTGGGCAACCAGGGTCTATGCCAACCCGACGTCTTGCCCATCCGGCCCTGAGAACGAGATATGTGCAGCTCCTATCGGGATTTGTCGGCACATTCGGGTGGCTTTGCTGGTCTTGTTTTACCATTGTCGAAATGTCTTGTTAACCGGGATTCCGAGACTGATCGGGTCTTTCGGGGAGAAGGTTTATCCTTCGTTGACCGTGAGAGCTTATGATGGGCTAAGTTGGGACACCCCTGCAGGGTATTATCTTTCGAAAGCCGTGCCCGCGGTTATGAGGCAGATGTGAATTTGTTAATGTCCGGTTGTAGAGAACTTGTCACTTGACCCAATTAAAATACATCAACTGCGTGTGTAGCCGTGATGGTCTCTTCTCGGCGGAGTCCGGGAAGTGAACACGGTCTGAGTTATGTATGACGTAAGTAGGAGTTCAGGATCACTTCTTGGTCATTGCTAGATGACGTCCATTCCTTTGCTTCTCTTCTCGCTCTCTTTTGCGTATGTTAGCCACCATATATGCTTATTGCCGCTGCAGCTCCACCTCATTACACCATCCTTTCCTATAAGCTTAAATAGTTTTGATCTCGTGGGTGTGAGATTGCTGAGTCCTCGTGACTCACAGATACTTCCAAACAGTTGCAGGTGCCGACGATGCCAGTGCAGATGATGGGGTCGATCTCAAGTGGGAGTTCGACGAGGAACGTGGTCGTTATTATGTGTCTTTTCCTGATGATCAGTAGTGGAGCCCAGTTGGGACGATCGGGGATCTAGCATTTGGGGTTGTCTTATTTTCATCTGGATTTTGACCGTAGTCGGTCTATATGTTTGTATTTTGGATGATGTATGAATAATATTTATGTATTGTGTGAAGTGGCGATTGTAAGCCAACTCTTTATCCCATTCTTGTTCATTACATGGGATTGTGTGAAGATGACCCTTCTTGCGACAAAACCACTATGCGGTTATGCCTCTAAGTCGTGCCTCGACACGTGGGAGATATAGCTGCATCATGGGCGTTACACTCCAACTTCGTGCCACAACAACGGTGTTCTGCACCTCCTTCCGTACAATGCTTCGAAAGGGGCCATCTTCAAACAGGCTTGATAGCTGTTGTTGTATGAGAACTCTGTATACGGCAAATTATCGTCCCAACTAGACCCATAGTCTAGCGCACAAGCTCTCAACATTTCCTCCAAAATCTGGTTGACTCTCTCAGTTTGTCCATCTGTCTGCGGGTGAAAATTTGTACTGAACTCTAGCCTGGTTCCCAAAGTTTCATGCAACTGATTCCAAAACTTTGAGGTAAACTGGGTTCCTCTATCTGATACAATGGTCCTCGGAACTCCATGCAGACACACGATCCTGGTCATGTATATCTTTGCCAACTTAGCACTGGTGTAAATGGTCTTCACTGGGATGAAATGAGCTACCTTCGTCAAACGATCGACTACAACCCATATCGAGTCATAGCCTGAACGAGTCCTGGGTAATCCCGTGATAAAGTCCATGCCTACTTTATCCCACTTCCATTCGGGTATCAGCAATGGCTGTAGCAATCAAGCTGGCTTCTGATGTTCTGCCTTCACTCTCTGACATACATCACAAACTCCTACATACTCCGCAATATCCTTCTTCATTCCGGTCCACCAGAAACTATCCTTCAAATCCAGATACATCTTAGTATTTCCTGGGTGAATCGAATATGGCGAATCATGGGCCTCCTGCAAAATCAGCTTCCTGATCTCCTGATCATTTGGCACATATACGCGGTCCTCAAACCATAAGGTATCGTGCTCATCCTCACGAAATCCTTTAGCTTTTTCTTTGCTCATTCTTTCCTTTATCTCGGCAATCTCCTTGTCCGTCTTCTGAGCTTCTCTGATCTTATCCATCAACATAGACTGAATCTCCAATGCTGCTACATAGCCTCTCGGAACTATCTCCAAACACAGCTCGCGTAGGTCATCAGCCAACTCCTTGGGTAATTCTCCGGTCATGAGCGTATTGACATGACTTTTGCGGCTCAACGCATCGGCTACTACGTTAGCCTTTCCGGGATGATAATGCAACCTCATATCATAATCCTTAATGAGTTCTAACCATCTCCTCTGCCTGAGATTCAACTCCTTCTGCGTGAAGATATACTTCAAACTCTTGTGATCCGTGTATACCTCACAATGGTTTCCGATGAGAAAATGTCTCCAAGTCTTCAGTGCATGCACTACGGCTGCTAACTCCAAATCATGCGTAGCGTAATTCAACTCATGGGGTTTAAGCTGTCATGAGGCATATGAAACAACTCTCCCTTCCTGCATAAGCACGACTCCAAGTCCTCGACGAGAAGCGTCGCAATACACTTCATAATCCTTGCGTTGATCTGGCAGAATCAACACTGGTGATGTAACCAAGCATTTCTTCAACTCCTGAAAACTGGCCTCACATTCCTCAGTCCAATTGAACTTGGTGTCCTTCTTCAACAACTCCGTCATGGGCTTCACAATCTTTGAGAAATTTTCAATGAACCTCCAGTAGTATCCTGCGAGTCCAAGAAAACTCCGAATCTCTCCAACTGACGTGGGTGACTCCCAATTTGTCACAATGACAACTTTGGTGGGGTCTACTGCTATTCCTTCTCCGGATATAACATGTCCAAGGAATCCAACTTCCTTCAACCAAAACTCACACTTGCTGAACTTGGCGTATAGTTGATGTTCCCTGAGCTTCTCAAGTACCAAACGCAAATGCTCTTTATGTTCTTCTTCATTCTTCGAGTAGACCAGAATATCATCAATGAACACCACAACGAACTTATCCAAAAACTCCATAAACACTTTGTTCATCATGTTCATAAAATAGGCAGGTGCGTTAGTCAGGCCAAACGACATAACGGTATACTCATATAGCCCGTACCTCGTGGTAAAAGATGTCTTAGGTATATCCTGCTCTCGAATCTTCAGCTGGTGGTACCCTGATCGCAGATCGATCTTGGAAAACACCTTAGCTCCTTGCATCTGGTCAAACAAATCATTGATCATCGGTAGTGGGTACTTGTTCTTAATCGTCACCTCATTCAATCCTCGATAATCAACAACCATCCTTAACGATCCATCCTTTTTCTCCACTAGAAGTACTGGGGATCCCCAAGGTGACGAACTTGGGCGAATATAACCTTTATCCAGTAACTCCTTAATCTGCTTCTTAATTTTCTCCAAATCCTTTGCGGGCATTCTGTACGGTCTCTTAGATATTGGACCTGACCTGGCAAAAGCTCAATCAAAAACTCAATGTCTCTATCCGGTGGCATGCCTGGCAATTCTTCCGGAAAAACATCCGGAAAATCCTTCACCACTGGTACTTCCTCCTGTACAACTCCTGATAAGGAATTTACTTGAGTCCTATTCGGCACATGCCGGGATACATGCTTGATCCTTCTTCCCTATGGGGTGGTGAGCAAAATCGACTTACTGGCGCAGTCAATGTTCCCTCCATACTTCGATAACCAATGCATGCCTAATATCACATCCAATCCTTGTGACTCCAATACTATTAGGTCCGAGGGAAACAGGTAGTTACCAATCCTTAATGGTAACTGATCACACCATAGGCTAGCCATATACTCTGCTCCTGGCGAGGTTACTAACATGGGTGACCTAAGGGCTTGGGTTGGCAGTTTAAACTTATCCACAAATCCCCTTGATATGTATGAATGCGATGCACCAGTATCAAAAAGTACGACTGCAGTAAATGACTTAACAAAAAACTTACCTATTACTGCATCGGGTTGGGCTTCAACCTCCTCCACGTTAACGTGGTTCACTTGTCCCCTGGTGAAAGGGTTGGGCTTCTTCCCAGAGCTTCCATTGCCGTTTCCATTCTTAGCTTCAGGACATTCATTGGCGTAATGTCCAGTCTTCTGGCACTTGTAGCAAGTAACGTGGCTTAGATCTTTCTTGGCGGGTGTTGCCGGGTTGGAACGGTTCTGTCCGTTGCTTCCTCCATTACCATTCCCGTTCTTGGCGCCACTATGGTTATGCGAACTCCCTCCAGAGTGGTTGTGACCTCCATGATTATGGACTAGTCCTCCCGAGTTCGGGGTGAAACGGGGCCTCTGATGAGCTCCAGAATTATACTTCCCTTGTCCATATTTCCTCTTGCGGTTGTCAATCTGCTGCTGCTTCCCTTCAATCATGAGAGCTCTATCTACCAACTCCTGGTAGTTATTGAAATTTGCCACCATCAACTGCATGCTCAGCTCATCATTCAGTCCTTCCAGAAACTTCTCCTTCTTAGCTGCGTCTGTAGCGACGTCATCTGGGGCATAACGTGCTAGCTTACTAAAGTCATCCACATACTGGCTAACGGTGCGTCCTCCTTGGCGTAAGTTGCGAAACTCGCGCTTCTTCATGGCCATAGCTCCTACTAATACATGGGCAGTGCAAAAAGCTTGCTGAAACGGATCCCATGTCACAGTGTCAATAGGGTAAGTGACTGTGAAATTCTCCCACCATGATGCTGCGGGTCCATCAAGCTGATGTGCGGCAAAACGCACTCTCTCCGCATCTGTGCATCCTGCAGTAGTCAACTCCCTTTCAATCTTGCGGAGCCAATCATCTGCAACAATCGGCTCGGTGCTACTGGAGAACACCGGCGGATTCAGCCTAAGAAAACGGGCTAAGTGATCAACTGGTAGTGGTGGTGGGTTGTTGTTGTTGTTGTTCCCCTGGTTCTGATTCTGGACTAGTATCTGCATCAATGCATTCTGCTGCTGGATCAACTTAGTGAGCTCCGGTGGGAAAGCAAATCCATTGTCGCGCCTCGGAGGCATCTGCTGGGTTTAGAAAAGGTGAGAAAACAGAGTAGAATGAGGTCTAGGGGGAAAACACTACCCATATGCACATGAGACAAACACAAACATATCACTCAATCAATCAAGCAAGGGCATACAATCGGTCTAGAACTATCGTTACGAAAGTGCTTGGGCTATACTATATACATGGTGGAATACTACTACTGATATGGTGGTCGACTAGAAAAATTGATCGGTCGAAGACTCCATGATATCTGCTCCAGCTTCATCAACATAGTCATCATCGCTATCGTCGAGATCCGAGTCGGTGTCGTCGATGATGATGTAGTTTTCCGGGCAAGTGGAACCGTCGTCTTCTCCTCCGGGCGCGGGGTCTCCCATGAATACTCCCAGCTTCCTTGGCAGGTCGTCATTCTTCTCTACTAGTACGACGATTTCCTCCATATAATCCTCGCGAGTAGCCTTGAGTTCTTCCTCCAGTTCCGTGATCCTTGTCATTGCCTTCTTCAAATCTGTCATGCCTGCGCACATCTGGTTCTCCTGGCGTTGAATGTGTTGGTTTAACTCCTGGATGAAAGCTGCAATCGATCTATCCTTCCTGGTGCTGATAATCTCCCATTGCTCATCTCGGCGCCCACAAATCTGATAGATTGTATCCTTGAGATCATTGTGGTAAACTTCTCCAATCCGTCCCATGGTAATGTGGGCTGCCATACTCTTTCCTAGACTCCAGGTTGGTGCATCAAAGGAAAACTCTACGGGCTCAGTGACTGGCGTAAATGTCCTTTCTGGAACTTGAACTTGTATCATCCAGCGCTCCTCTTCTGGTAAAGTGGCATTGTAAGTCCCTGTGAAGCTTGGTATTCCAATGTTCAGGTATCTAGTGACTTCCTTCAAGTGACGTCCAAAAGGGGTGTCTTCATCCGGTTGCGTGAACTTGATCCTTGCATCCGCCATCCTAAAGAGTAGAAAATGGAGAGGAGTCAGAAATGAGAAGAGAGTAGTGATCTAGGGCTTTAGCTTAGTGGTCGTGTCCTACAGTCAGCGTGTGCTCTGATACCATCTTGTAGCGACCAGACCCCAAACAGTCTTATATCTGTGCATCAGTGTCATCCCTGGGTCGATAATGCTGACACGCACAGTACTGGAAGGATTTATAACAGAGTAGCAATCACACACTTATTACATCGAATGTCTCAAAAGCAAACTTATTACAAATAATAAGGCCATCTAAATACGATAACAGCGGAAGGCTTGGAATATAAAGTGAGTCCATCAACTCCAACGGCATCACTGAGTGAAAGACCACAACCTAAGGCTCCTTACTTGTCGTCTGAAAAGTCTGCAACTGATACGTTGCAGCCCGAAAATGGACCGGCACATGGAATATGCTGGCAATGTAACACAAAAGAGTAATGAACAGAATAATGCTATCACTACATGCATATATGGCTGGTGGAGGCTGTATGGTTAATATGTTTTGCGAAAAGCCAATTTTTTCCTACAACAAACGAATAAATTTTTATTTAACTATCATGGTGGTTGTTAAACATTAAGAATGGTAAACCCCATCTCAATCCCAATTAAAAGTAATTAAATAACCCAATCAAATTATATTAAGAGTGATGAGATCCACATGATAATCCAAGAACCAGATACTCAAGATGTCCATAACCGGGTACACGGCTAACCATGATTAGTTTGTACACTCTGCAGAGGTTTGCGCACTTTTCCCCACAAGACTCGATCTCGTCCGTTGGATTTCTCGCACTACATGATGTTTGAGAAACGGATGACCGAGACACAGTCTTTCAGAAGCGTTAGCACCTTACGATGGGTAGACAGTACCACCTACATCCCCTACATCTGCTAGTCTACCACTGTAAGAGTTCACACGACTTAATCAACTATGCTAGAGCCCATAATAGCTTGTGGCTACACACAGAAGTTTCTAGCATGAATAATATTATGATCCCTTTGAGCCTAGGTGGCAGTCCATAGGAGAATCACACGGTACCCCGGGATTTCCAAAAAAATACAGGCAATCACTGGGTTCCCCAGGTGCCTCAATCCACCCAGATGTGTATTAAAGTTGCCACCGTAAGTTAACCAGTAATTAACAATACTCACATCCGTCATGAATACTCTCAAACCCAAACCACGTCTACGAGCATAGCATAACAATATAAGCAACGTAGAAGTAACTCCCATAGGTTTGATAATAAACAGGTGAATAGGTACTACCTCATCTACTTCCCAATCCCACAATTTAAATTAGATTCTAACCATGCAATTGTTTGAGGATTTATCTAATGCAATAAAAACCGGGTAGTAAAGAGGTATGATCAAAGTGTTACTTGCCTTGCTAATGATCCGCGAAACCTAGAGACTCGTAGTAGCACGCTTCGCACTCCGGGTACTCTATCACAAACAAATAAGCATACAATAAGCAATCAAGCAAAGATGCACGGGTAAAACTCAAATAAGAGATCTAACTAGAAAGTTCAACTTAAGAACTCCGGTTTGCAAAAATAATCAACTCAACCGAAGCAACAAAACTCAAACTGCGAAAGAAACAAGCTTCGTTTACTAATCTGGACTAAAGTCAACTTTTACAGTAGCAAAAACTTGTTTAAGTTGGTTAAACAGAAAGAGGGTTTCGAGATGAAACTCTAGGCGCTTGAATCGCCTGATTCCGATAAACGAGCGAAAAGATAAACTAAAACGAAAATCGGATAAAAAATCGCGATCAAAAATAATCGCGGAAAATCCGAGAAAAAGAAAAACTGACGAACAGACTAACGAATGAATGTTCGTTATCTGCGGCTAACGGGCGAAAACCGTTTGTTAAAACAAACGTACGGACGAACGTCCGCTAAATAACTAAACCGAAAAAACCCGAACCGAAAAAAAAGGATCTAGGGTTTAAAAAACCAATCGGTTTTCTCGCGAAAACCGAGGCGGCGGCGGCAACTACCTCCGGCGAGTCGGCAAACGGCGGCGGCGGCGGGTGGCGGCGGCTAGCGGCGGCGACGGACGGCAGCGGCGGCGCGCAACGGCGGCGGCGGCGTCGGGCGCGGGCGGCGGCTAGGTTTTGGGCGTCGGGCGCGGGCGGGCTGGTGGCGACGGCTGGGCCTTGGGGCGGCTCGGGGCTGCGGCTTATAAAGCCCCCTGGGCGGAGTCCCGCTCGGGTACGGCCCGGAGTCGGTTTTTTTTTTCTTTTTTTTAAAAAAAAATTCCGACTTGCAGAAAAAGAAAGCAAAGAAATACTAAACGGACTCCAAAAATCCTGAAATAAAATTTCCCCGTCCTCTAAAAATAAGCCGGACAAGGTGAACATTTATTTGGGCCTCTAATGCAATTTTGAAAAACACATATTTTTCCTAATTCAAATAAAATAGCGATAAAAAATCCGAATAAAATTCTTATTAGATTTTAATATTAAATCTCCAATATTTCTTTATTTTGAGAAAGTCATTTTATCCTCTCTCGTCTATTTTTATAAAAGAAATATTCAAAGAGAAAATAATTAAAATCAAAGGATCCTCTTTTCAAAATTTGAGAAAAACTCAAATATGAAAATAACGAAATTCCCAACTCTCTCCGTGGGTCCTTGAGTTGCGTAGAATTTCTAGGATCAAACCAAAATGCAATAAAATATGATATGCAATGATGATCTAATGCATAACATTCCAAATTGAAAATTTGGGATGTTACAGAGTCCCTCCCAAGCCGCGCGCCCCCTGCCATATATAACCGAGGGGGAAGGAAAGACGGGGGAGGGGGGAGGGAAGGAAGTAGGAATCCTAATCCACACTTTCCTTTCCCTCCCCTCTTTCCTTCTCCTCCTCATAGGGCTGGCCTCTATAGGGGCACACCTGGGCTAGTGTGTTCCCTCACTTGGCCCATAAGGCCCATATCTTTGTCGGGGTGCCCGAAACTCCTTTCAAGTGACCCGATAAGTACCCGGTACCCTCCGGAACACTTTCGGTGTCCGAATACCATCGTCCTATATATATATATATATCAATATTTACCTCTCGACCATTTCGAGACTCCTCGTCATGTCCGTGATCTCATCCGGGACTCCGAACAACATTCAGTCACCAAATCACATAACTCGTATAATACTATATCGTCAACGAACGTTAAGCGTGCGGACCCTACTGGTTCGAGAACTATGTAGACATGACCGAGACACCTCTCCAGTCAATAACCAATAGCAGAAGCTAGATGCCCATATTGGCTCCTACATATTCTACGAAGATCTTTATCGGTCGAACCGTTATGACAACATACGTAATTCCCTTTGTCCATCGGTATGTTACTTGCCTGATATTCGATCGTCGGTATCTTCATACCTAGTTCAATCTCATTACTGACAAGTCTCTTTACTCGTTCCGTAATACATCAACTCGTGACTAACTCCTTAGTCGTTTGCTTGCAAGCTTATGATGTGTATTACCGAGAGGGCCCAGAGATACCTCTCTGATACTCGGAGTGACAAATCCTAATCTTGATCTATGCCAACTCAACAAACACCTTCGGAGATACTTGTAGAACATCTTTATAATCACCCAGTTACATTGTGACTTTGATAGCACATAAGGCATTCCTCCGATATCCGGGAGTTGCATAATCTCATAGTCGAAGGAATAAGTATTTGACATGAAGAAAGCAATAACAGTAAACTGAACGATCATTATGCTAAGATAACGGGTGGGTCTTGTCCATCACATAATTCTCCTAATGATGTGCTCCCATTATCAAATGAAAACACATGTCCATGGTTAGGAAACCTTAACCATCTTTGATCAACGAGCTAGTCTTGTAGAGGCTTACTAGGGACATGGTATTTGTTTATGTATTCACACATGTATTTAAGTTTCCGATCAATACAATTCTAGCATGAATAATAAACCTTTATCATGAATAAGGAAATACAAAATGACAACTTTATTATTGCCTCTAGGGCATATTTCCTTCAGTCTCCCACTTGCACTAGAGTCAATAATCTAGTTCACATCGCCATGTGATTTAACACCAATAGTTCACATTATCATGTGATTAACACCCATAGTTCACATCGCCATGTGACCAACACCCAAAAGGGTTTACTAGAGTCAATAAGCCAGTTCACATCGCATGTGATTAACACCCAAAGAGTACTAAGGTGTGATCATGTTTTGCTTGTGAGAGAAGTTTAGTCAACGGGTCTGTTATATTTAGATCGTATGAATATTTGCAAATTTCTATGTCTACAATGCTCTGCATGGTGGTACTCTAGCTAATTGCTCCTACTATCAATATGTATCCAGATTGAGACTTTGATTCATCCGAATTGGTGTCAAAGCTTGCGCCGGCGTAACCCTTTACGACGAACTATTATCACCTCCATAACCGAGAAATATTTCCTTAGTCCTCTTAGGTAACTAAGGATAAATTTTGACCGCTGTCCAGTGATCTACTCCTGGATCACTATTTTACCCCCTTGACAAACTCATGGCAAGGTACACAATAGGTCTGATACACAGCATGGCATACTTTATAGAACCTATGGTTGAGGCATAGGGAATGACTTTCATTCTCTCTCTATCTTTGCCGTGGTCGGGTTTTGAGTCTTACTCGACTTCATACCTTGCAATGCAGGCAATAACTCTTTCTTTGACTGATCCATTTTGAACTTCTTCAAAACTTTGTCAAGGTATGTGCTTTGTGGAAGTCCTATTAAGCGTCTCGATCTATCTCTATAGATCTTGATGCCCAATACATTAGTAGCTTTACCGAGGTCTTTTATTGAAAAATTCTTATTCAAGTATCCTTTTATGCTATCCAGAAATTCTATATCATTTCCAATCAACAATATGTCATCCACATATAATATTAGAAATGCTACAGAGCTCCCACTCACTTTCTTGTAAATACAGGCTTCACCATAAGTCTGTATAAAACCATATGCTTTGATCACCTTATCAAAGCGTATATTCCAACTCCGAGATGCTTGCACCAGTCCATAGATGGATCGCTGGAGCTTGCACACTTTGTTAGCACCTTTAGGATCGACAAAACCTTCTGGTTGCATCATGTACAACTCTTCTTTAAAAAATCCATTAAGGATTGCAGTTTTGACATCCATTTGCCAGATTTCATAAAATGCGGCAATTGCTAGCATGATTCATACAGACTTAAGCATTGCTACGGGTGAGAAAGTCTCATCATAGTCAACCCATTGAACTTGTCGAAAACCTTTTGCGACAAGTCGAGCTTTGTAGATAGTAACATTACCATCAGCGTTAGTCTTCTTCTTGAAGATCCATTTATTCTCTATGGCTTGCCGATCGTTGGGCAAATCCACCAAAGTCCACACTTTATTCTCATACATGGATCCTATCTCAGATTTCATGGCCTCAAGCCATCTGTCGGAATCTGGGCTCATCATAGCTTCTTCATAGTTCGTAGGTTCGCTTTGTTCTAATAACATGACTTCCAGGATAGGATCACCGTACCACTCTGGTGCGGATCATGTTTTGGTCGACCTACGAGGTTCTGTAGTAACTTGATCTGAAGTCTCATGATCATCATGATTAGCTTCCTCTCTAGTTGGTGTAGGCATCACGGGAACATTTTTCTCTGACGTGCTACTTTCCAATTCAAGAGAGAAGGTACAATTACCTCATCAAGTTCTACTTTCCTCCCACTCACTTCTTTCGAAAGAATCTCCTTCCCTAGAAAGGACCCATTCTTGGAAACAAAGATCTTGCCTTCGGACCTATGGTAGAAGGTGTACCCAATAGTTTCTTTAGGGTATCCTATGAAGATGCACTTCTTCGATTTGGGTTCGAGCTTATCAGGCTAAAGCCTTTTGACATAAGCGTCATATCCCCAACTTTAAGAAATGATAGCTTAGGTTTCTTGCCAAACCACGGTTCATACATTGTTGTCTCAATGGATTTAGACGGTGCCCTATCTAACATGAATGCAGCTGTCTCTAATGCATAACCCCAAAATGATAGTGGTAATCGGTAAGAGACATCATAGATCGCACCATATCTAATAAAGTACGGTTACGACGTTTAGACACACCATTACGCTGTGGTGTTCCAGGTGGCGTGAGTTGTGAAACTATTCCATATTGTTTAAATGAAGGCCAAACTCATAACTCAAATATTCGCCTCCACAATCAGATCATAGAAACTTTATTTCTTGTTACGATGATTCTCCACTTCACTATGAAATTCTTTGAACTTTTCAAATGTTTCAGACTTGTGTTTCATCAAGTAGATATACCCATACCTACTCAAACCATACCCATACCTGCGTGCTTCAACACTCATTAGATGGCATACATCGATATGTATAATATCCAGTAAGTCATCAGCTCGCTTCGTTGTTCCGAAGAACGGAGTTTTAGTCATCTTGCCCATGAGGCATGGTTCGCAAGTATGAAATGTTTCATAATCAAGTGATTCCAAAAGTCCATCTGCATGGAGTTTCTTCATGCGCTTTACACCAATATGACCAAAATGGCAGTGCCACGAGTATGTTGCACTATCATTATCAACTTTGCATCTTTTGGCATCAATATTATGAATATGTGTATCACTACAATCGATATTCAATAAACCATTTACATTGGGTGTATGACCATATAAGGTTTTATTCATGTAAACAGAACAATAATTATTCTCTGGCTTAAATGAATAACTGTATTGCAATAAACATGACCCGATCATATTCATGCTCAACGCAAACACCAAATAACATTTATTTAGGTTCAACACTAATCCCGAAGGTAGAGGAAGTATGCGATGGTGATCTTATCAACCTTGGAATCACTTCCAACACACATCGTCACCTCACCCTTAACTAGTCTCTGTTCATTTTGCAACTCCTGTTTCAAATTACTAATCTTAGCAACTGAACCGGTATCAAATACCCAGGGGCTACTATGAACACTAGTAAAGTACATATCAATAACATGTATATCAAATATAGCTTTGTTCACTTTGCCATCCTTCTTATCCGCCAAGTATTTGGGCCAGTTCCGTTTCCAGTGACCATTATCCTTGCAATAGAAGCACTTAGTTTCAGTCTTGGGTCTAGCTTTGGGCTTCTTCATGGGAGCGGCAACTTGTTTGCTGTTCTTCTTGAAGTTCCCTTTCTTTCCTTTGCCCTTTTTCTTGAAACTAGTGGTTTTGTTAACCATCAACACTTGATGCTCTTTCTTGATTTCTACCTTCATTGATTTCAGCATCACGAAGAGCTCGGGAATTGTTTTGTTCATCCCTTGCTTATCATAGTTCATCACGAAGTTCTAATAGCTTGATGATAGTGACTAGAGAACTATTGTCAATCACTATCTTATCTAGAAGATTAACTCCCACTTGATTCAAGCGATTGTAGTACCCAGACATTCTGAGCACATGCTCACTGGCTGAGCTATTCTCTTCCATCTTCTAGGCAAAGTACTTGTCAGAGGTCTCATACCTCTCAACACGGGCATGAGCCTAAAATACTAATTTCAGCTCTTGGACCATCTCATATGTTCCATGGCATTCAAAACGTCTTTGCAACCCCGATTCTAAGCCGTAAAGCATGGCGCACTAAACTATCAAGTAGTCATCATACCGAGCTGGCCAGACGTTCATAACATCTACATCTGCTCGGACATAATTCTTCTGTGCAGCGATGAGGATAATCCTCAGATCACGGACCCAGTCCGCATCATTGCTACTATCATCTTTCAACTTATTTTTCTCTAGGAACATATCAAAAAATAGGGGAACTACATCGCGAGCTATTTGATCTACAACATAGATTTGCAAATACTATCAGGACTAAGTTCATGATAAATTAAGTTTAGTTAATCAAATTACTAATGAAATCCCACTTAAATAAACATCCCTCAAGTTATCTAAGTGATACATGATCCAAATCAACTAACCCATGTCCGATCATCACGTGAGATGGGGTAGTCATCAATGGTGAACATCTCTATGTTCATCATATCTACTATATGACTCACGTTCGACCTTTCGGTCTCCAGTGTTCTGAGGCCATGTCTGTACATGCTAGGCTCGTCAGGTTTAACAAAAGTATTCCGCATGTGTAAAACTGTCTTACACCCGTTGTATGTGAACGTAGAGTCTATCACACCCGATCATCACGTGGTGTCTCAACACGAAGAACTGTCGCAATGGTGCATACTCAGGGAGAACACTTTTACCTTGAAATTTAGTGAAGGTATCATCTTATAATGCTACCGTCGTACTAAGAAAAATAAGATGCATAAAAGATAAACATCACACGCAATCAAAATATGTGACATGATATGGCCATCATCATCTCACACTTTTGATCTCCATCTCCAAAGCATCGTCATGATCTCCATCGTCACCGGCTCGACACCTTGATCTCCACCATTGCATCGTGGTCGTCTCACCAACTATTGCTTCTACAACTATTGCTAACTCATAGCGATAAAGTAAAGCAATTACATGGCATTTTCATTTCATACAATAAAGAGACAACCCTAAGGCTCCTGCCGGTTGTCGATATTACAACACATGATCATCTCATGCATCAACATCTATCACATCATATCTTGACCATATCACATCACAACATGCCCTGCAAAAATAAGTTAGATGTCCTCTACTTTGTTGTTGCAAGTTTTACGTGGTTGCTACGGGCTTCTAGCAAAAACTGTTCTTACATACGCATAAAACTACAACGGTGATTAATCAAGTTTGCTGTTTTAACCTTCTTCAAGGACCGGCCGCAGTCAAATTCGATTCAACTAAAGTAGGAGAAACAGACACTTGCCAGCCACCTTTATGCAAAACTAGTTGCATGTCAGTCGGTGGAACCGGTCTCATGTGCGTGGACATGTAAGGTTGGTTCGGGCCACTTCATCCCACAATACCGCCGAATCAAAATAAGACGTTGGTGGTAAGCAGTATGACTATCACCGCCCACAACTCTTTGTGTTCTACTCGTGCATATCATCTACGCATAGACTTGGCTCATGATGCCACTGTTGGGAAACGTTGCATGGAAAACAAAAAAATTCTACGCACACGCAATGATCTATCCATGGAGATGCATAGCAACGAGGGGGGAGAGTGTGTCTACGTACCCTCGTAGACCATAAGCGGAAGCGTTTGACAACGCGGTTGATGTAGTCAGACTTCTTCTAGCTCCGACCGATCATGTACCGAGCGCACGACACCTTCCAGTTCTGCACACGTTCAGCTCGGTGACGTCCCTGCCTTCTTGATCCAGCAAGACGGTGAGGTAGTAGATGAGTTCCGTCACACGACGGCCTGGTGACGGTGATGGTGAAGTGATCCTCGCAGGGCTTCCCCTAAGCACCACGAAGATATGACCGAGGGTGTAAACTGTGGAGGGGGGGGGGGCGCACACGGCTAGGCAATTTTATATTGTGTGCTAGGCACCCCCTCCTGATATATATAGGTGGGAGGGAGGAGCAGCCATAGGAGGCGCCCAAGTAGGAGGAATCCTACTTGGAGTCCCTCCCAAGCCGCGCGCCCCCTGCCATATATAACCGAGGGGGAAGGAAAGAGGGGGGGGGGGGAGAGGGAAGGAAGTAGGAATCCTAATCCACACTTTCCTTTCCCTACCCTCTTTCCTTCTCCTCTCCATGGGGCTGGCCTCTATAGGGGTGCACCAGGGCTCGTGTGTTCCCTCACTTGGCCCATAAGGCCCATATCTTTGCCGGGGTGCCCGAAACTCCTTTTCGGTGACCCGATAAGTACCCTGTACCCTCCGGAACACTTCCGGTGTCCAAATACCATTGTCCTATATATCAATATTTACCTCTTGACCATTTCGAGATTCGATCATCGGTATCTTCATACCTAGTTCAATATCATTACCGGCAAGTCTCTTTACTCGTTCCATAGTACATCACCTCGTGACTAACTCCTTAGTAACTTGCTTGCAAGCTTATGATGTGTATTACCAAGAGGGCCCAGAGATACCTCTCCGATACTCGGAGTGACAAATCCTAATCTCGATCTATGCCAACTCAACAAACACCTTCGGAGATACCTATAGAGCATCTTTATAATCACCCAGTTACGTTGTGACATTTGATAGCACACACGGCATTCCTTCGGTATCCGGGAGTTGCATAATCTCATAGTCGAAGGAATAAGTATTTGACATGAAGAAAGCAATAGGAATAAACTGAACGATCATTATGCTAAGCTAACGGGTGGGTCTTGTCCATCACATCATTCTCTTAATGATGTACTCCCGTTATCAAATGACAACACATGTCCATGGTAAGGAAACCTTAACCATCTTTGAGAAACGAGCTAGTCTAGTAGAGGCTTACTAGGGACACGGAATTTTTTTATGTATTCACACATGTATTTAAGTTTCCAATCAATACAATTCTAGCATGAATAATAAACCTTTATCATGAATAAGGAAATATAAAATAACAACTTTATTATTGCCTCTAGGGCATATTTCCTTCAGCTAGTACACACATGACATTTCCTTACACCAAAGTAAACTATTACATGCATAATTAACTAGGATAAACGATCATCATCGACTTCTTGTGCTAGCTCGATGTTCCTTCTATGCTAAGTTTCCATTAATTGATGGTGTTTTATGAACACGCCACCGTTTCCTGCCATTTCCTCACTGGTTTCCTGCCACCCAGCGATATTGCGCATAAACCTAGGCGGCGCATGACACACGGAGGCAACAAGCGCAGCCTGTAGCACATCCACCTTTTCCAAGCATGCCAACCCACGAAAGCGCCGCCTCTTCCATCAACCTCGTCGATGAGGAAAACAAGAAGGCACCACGGCCCGTCGAGGCCGAGGCGCTCCCCAGCAACGCGATGGACGACACCGTGATGCGCGTCATCGCCATGGTTGAGCAGACCCATTGCGCATGGCGCTTCAGCGCTGCAGATCAAGCTAGGCATGTCAGTGCCGAGAGGCTACAGCTCGCCGGACAACATGATCGATGGCGCGCCGTAGAGCAAGCTAGGCGCGTCCGCGCTGATAGGCTACGGCTGGCCGCACGGCGAGACCGTTGGAGCGCCGCAGAGCTAGAGGCGCGGCGTGCCGCACAGCATGAGTGGATCCATCAGCTTCCTGCTGTCGACAGGGCATCACAGCTGGCTACACATCCCGCTAGTACCCCCATTCGTCGTTAGGAGTGGGCAGAGGCCCTCCGCGCCGTACTTGCACCAAAGGCTGGCCGCACCGTACTTGCACCGGACGCCCGCCGCGCCGTTCGCATGGGTTGCGCCGTTCGCCTTGTCTGCGGCCCGCTTGATGCCAACGCGCTGGTCGCTAGGATCGATCGCCTCCTTGGCCCAGGTGTCCACCTGGGCGCAGTAGAGGAACATGGCCGTCGCATCCTCGAGCTGGTGATCTCCTATGAAATAGACAACTTGGAGCTCGAGATCGCGCTCTAGATGTACCGCGAGCGTGTCGATCGCTTGGACGAACGCCTACACGAGTTTAGGCAGAGCCAAGAGCTACCGTATGCAAGGGCTGTTGGACGCATATTATTTTGTTGAGTCGTTTCGACGTGGATCGCTATGTATTCACGACAATCATAATATTGCTCTGTTTCAATGTGTGTACTCTGTTTTCCGTTCTTATATGTTCTGTTTCAATGTGTGTGTATATGTTTTCCATTCTGTATATGTGGATGATAACAGCTAGATATAAATTAGTATACAAAAACAAATAGAAAATGGAATTCATAATATATATATATATATTAATTGTTCATTAGTTCATCACTGAATATATATAATATCATCACATATACGTGATGATACTTAACTACAAGGTACAATGCATAAAATTGAAAACGAACAATACTAAAACTAATAATCCCTCCTGAGGGCAGTATTCCGGCAGCCCTTCGCTAGCAGCTCCCTGGTGCGTGGCGTCTTCCTAGCGTAGAGGTAGCACTCCACCTCCTCCACCTCACAGCGCTTGACGTACCGATCTGCCTCTTGCTGGTGGACGAGCGCGAACGATCTTGGCATTTCGTTGGGCACCCATCAGAGCTCCTTGTCGGTGGCACGCTGGAGCTTATCGGCCCACCTCCATGCACCGATGAGGCGCCTAGCGCCTTTGACCTTCCTCGCGAAGTACCCGTCTTCGTACACCTCCTCCGCACGATGACGCGCCCGCCCCCAGAGCTCCGTCACCTCCTTTTTCCAGGCGGCATCACGGGCTTCACATGCCGCATGGTACCGGGCTTCCTCCTCCGCCATCTCCTGCTTGAACGCCACTTGCCTGGGTTTCTCAGCCGACGGCAGCGACTTCCACATTCAAAGATTTTACTGGCCCAAACCAATCCAAAGTTGTGGGGTCCGGCGCTACCTCATCCGGCGGCGCGTAGGGGTCCTCCTCGGGGGGCGGCGACTCCTTGTCGATGCGTGGGCAGATCGGCGGCACCGTGGCAGAGATTTGAGAGAGAGAGAGAAAGGGCAAGCGAGGGGAGGATGTAGATGAGAATGCAGGCGGGACGACGTGAGCAAGGTAGTATTTATTGGCGGCCGGAATCTAGATCGACGGGAACAATACACACGCCGGTCGCCGGAATTTAAGAGTACTGTAGTTTGAATTACACACGATTCCCGTAGCAAAATCCGCATGTGAACTTAATAGCTGACGGTTTCCAAGATAGAACCGTGTCTGATTAATAACCCGTGCCACTCACCTTCCAAACCTCGAGGCGCGAAATAGAGTGCCAATCGTGTGGGGGCCAGTTGTCTTGCCAGATCTTTACATTTTCTTTTTTGAACACCAGATATTTACATCGTCTGCTGATTTTTTAACTCGCACACAAGTACACAAAAATATGATTTTTCAAACCGTTATGGTTAGCCGTTGCATGTAGATGTAGTTCAAATTTGAATTACGGTCACTAAATGGCTAGAAAACCACTTATGTCTTTAAAAAGGTCAAATGACCCATATAATTTTCCAAATTTTCACATGACAGTTGTATTAGTGCACATTCAATGTATAAAAAATTTGAAGGCCATAAGAGGAAGCTATCTCATGTTTGTCATCAAACATACATTGTTCCCTCTTGGAAACACGAGCCTTCTAGTGAGTTGCTACGGTTTGTGAGGGGTGTGTGTCCAAACTTTCGTCAAACAGGCCAATTTTTTTACCACATCATCTTGGTGGCATGACATTACAACAAGCAAGGTTTCATGTTTTTCTGATAATTTTTTAATTTTTTGGAATTAAAATGCCATGGCACTCCACGCATGTGTCCATGCCGTGACACCAATATGTTTGAAAATTCCTTCTAATTTATGGCACATGGAATTAACTCGCACACAAGTATACAAATATGATTTTTCAAACCGTTATGGTTAGCTGTTGCAGGTAGATGTTGTTCAAATTTGAATTACGGTCATTAAATGGCTAGAAAATCACTTAAATGTCTTTAAAAGGTCAAATGACCCTAGAATTTTCCAAATTTTCACATGACAGTTGTATTAGTGCACGTTAAATGCAGAAACAATTTGAAGGCCGTAAGAGGAAGCTATCTCCCGTTCATCATCAAACATGCATTGTTCCCTCTCGGAACCACGAGCCTTCTTGTGAGTTGCTCCGGTTTGTGAGCGGTGTATGTCCAAACTTTCGTCAAACAGGCCAATTTTTTACCACATCATCTTGGTGGCATGACATTACATCAAGCAAGGTTTCATGTGTTTTTTATCATTTTTTAATTTTTTGGAATTAAAATTCCATGACACTCCATGCATGTGTCCATACTGTGAGACCAATATGTTTGAAATTTCCTTCTAATTTACTGCACATGGAATTAACTCGCACACAAGTACACAAATATGATTTTTCAAAACGTTATGGTTAGCTGTTGCATGTAGATGTAGTTCAAATTTTAATTACGGTCATTAAATGGCTAGAAAATCACTTAAATGTCTTTAAAAAGGTCAAATGACCCCTGAAATTTTCCAATTTTTCACATGATAGTTGTATTAGTGCACGTTAAATGTAGAAAAAAATTAAAGGCCATAAGAGGAAGCTATCTCCCGTTCGTTATCAAACATGCATTGTTCCCTTTTGGAACCACGAGCCTTGTAGTGAGTTGCTCCGGTTTGTGAGGGGTGTGTGTCCAAACTTTCGTCAAACATGCCAATTTTTTATACCACATCATCTTGGTGGCATGACATTACATCAAGCAAGGTTTCGTGTGTTTCTAATCTTTTTTTTTGGAATTTAAATGCCATGACACTCCATGCATGCATGAGTCCAGGGCCTGAGACCAATATATTTGAAATTTCCTTCCAATTTACTGCACAAGGAATTAACTCGCACACAAGTACACAAATATCATTTTTCAAACCGTTATGGTTAGCCGTTGCATGTAGATGTAATTCAAATTTGGATTACGGTCATTAAATGGCTAGAAAATCACTTAAATGTCTTAAAAAGGCCAAATGACCCCTGAAATTTTCCAAATTTTGACACGAAAGTTGTATTAGTGCATGTTAACTGTAGAAATTGTTTGAAGCCGGTAAGAGGAAGCTATCTCCCGTTCGTCATCAAACATGCATTGTTCCCTCTCGGAACAACGAGCCTTCCAGTGAGTTGCTCCGGTTTGTGAGGGGTGTGTGTCCAAACTTTCATCAAACATGCCAATTTTTACCACATCATCTTGGTGGCATGCCATTACATGAAGCAAGGTTTCATGTGTTTTTGATCTTTTTTTAATTTTTTTGGAATTTAAATGCCATGGCACTCCATGCATGTGTCGAGGGCGTGAGACCAGGGCCGTCTCCAGAAATTTGAGGCCCCGGTACGAAATGCAAAATGAGGCCCTTCTTTTTTTAACTAATTATATAAATAAAAAACTAATATAACTTCACTTAATTATATAGCTAAAAGAGTAAATGTAGTAGTAAAAATAAAATAATAAACAGACCTCGTGATCTACTGAAAAGCATCATCCATCAGGTCTATCCGTCTATGTATCCGCTCTCCATTGCTCTGAATTGCGATGTGATAGACTAATCCAGTGAGAAATTCTTCTACTGCAAATCGTCAACAACAGGTCAAGTAGCTACTGGGAAAGTTATAGAAACAATCAAGCCACTGAGCCAATAAAAAATATACTACATAAGTTCAAAAAAAGAAGATTACATAGACAAGAAAAAATAAAAGGCCTAAAAACCAGTATGTGAGTAGAGCACAAATTTACATTTAATCTGCTGGCTCGTGGTAGTGGTATACACGTGAATCACAAAATTCTATAGTGATCTCTTATGTGCCTTCTTATGTGTTTGCTTCCGTAATATAATAAATACTGATAGTACATGCGTCGATCATAAAACAGTTGTTTGAACTTACTAGTAGATGAGGAGGCGGAGAGCTTCTCGTCCTTGCCTCTTCTAACAGGCCTGTTCAAGCAATCGGCGGCTCGGATGAACGGCCTAACGTGTTCCAAGTTCATGTCGTCGGGACTCGGAACAGATGAACGGAGGAAGCAGGTCATGCGGGTAGATCTGCGGATGAAGACGAAGGCATAGAACAGGGGCAGGCGGCGCACAGACGAAACGTCGACGCGACGGCTGGGAGACGGACCGGTGTCTGGGCGACTCGTGAATAAGGGCGGAACAACGGGCAGGCCTTTTTCTCTCGTGTACGGCCAAGCCTACTACTCGATATAATGAGTAATGACAGAATGATTTGGGGCCCCAGTTTTTTGGGGGGCCCTGTGCGTGTGCACAGCTCGCACTTGCCTCTCGACGGGCCTGCGTGAGACCAATATGTTTGAAATTTCCTTCCAATTTACTGCACATGGAATTAACTCGCACACAAGTACACAAATATGATTTTTCAAACTGTTATGGTTAGCTGTTGCATGTAGATGTAGTCCAAATTTGGATTACGGTTATTAAGTGGCTAGAAAATCACTTACATGTCTTAAAAAGGTCAAATGACCCCTTAAATTTTCCAATTTTTGACACGACAGTTGTATTAGTGCATGTTAACTGTAGAAATCTTTTGAAGCCCGTAAGAGGAAGCTATCGCCCGTTCGTCATCAAACATACATTGTCCCCTCTGGGAACCACGAGCATTCTAGTGAGTTGCTTCGATTTGTGAGGGATGTGTGTCCAAACTTTCGTCAAACATGCCAAATTTTTTACCACATCATCTTGGTGGCATGACATTACATCAAGCAAGGTTTCATGTGTTTCTAATCTTTTTTTTTTGGAATTTAAATGTCAGGGCACTCCATGCTTAATTGTGTCATAGCCTTGAGACCAATATGTTTGAAAATTTCCTTCCAATTTACTGCACATGGAATTAACTCGCACACAAGTACACAAAATATGACTTTTCAAACCGTTATGGTTCGCTGTTGCATGTACATGTAGTTCAAATTTGAATTACGGTCATTAAATGGCTAGAAAATCACTTAAATGTCTTTAAAAGGTCAAATGACTCGTGAAATTTTCCAAATTTTCACATGACGGTTGTATCAGTACTATAATTTTTCTCGTACATTTAAAACACCATCTGTTGCCACTTTACTCCAAATTCGTCTTTCACAACTAATAAAAAATATCAACAACATCACACACAGTTTTTTGTAGGAACCGTTTGCGATGAAAATTCCCGGGTCTTTTTAAGTCTTCCTCCTTAAGCTTCGCCGGCTTGTCTGCTCCAGTGCCGGCAATCCCCGAATCCACGAATCATGATCCCGATCCCCATTGCTGCAACCCCTTCTTGCAAAGATGACGCCGTGGAAACGCTTCGTGAAGGCCCGTACGGTGGCCGCGTCCTCCCCGAACGAGGCCGCCTGCGCCGAGAGCGCGGCCGCCTACACCGAGAGTGCCGCCGTATCCGCATTGAGCATGGCTGCATCCGCTGAGAGGGCGTCTGCAGCAGCCGACAAGGCAGCTGCAGCAGCCAAGACGGTTGAAGCTGCTGCTACGACGGCGGCAGCAAACGCCGAGAGCGCTTGAGCCGCCGTACGTGCCATCGATGTCGCTCTGGCCCGGGTCGAGGCCATCCACGCCAAGATCGAGGACGCACATGCCAAGATATTCCAGGCCACCTCGGAATCCAGCATGCAACCCACATCCGAAAAGGCGGCGGTGGCCAGGGAGCACCTGCTTCCTCATGAGATCGCCGAGCGGGAGCTGGAGATGCAGGAGGCGGCGGCGATCGAGGAGTGCCGGGAGGAGGAGTTGCGCGTGGCCGAGGTTGAGGTAGAGAGGAGTCTGTCCGTCGAGGAATCATCGATGGAGTACCAACGCGAGCTCTGGCACATCCACTACTACGAGTACAACAACCTCGAGGGTGGTGCCGATGACAAGGACGAGGACGCGGTCAAGTTCAGCAGGGGGACGAGGACGCGGACGAGAACGCGGCAGCGGCTTTGTTAAAATTATGTGTACTTAGGCTTTGTTTTTAATGCTGGTCTTTTGTTAGAGCAATGTTTAGGTCAACTGGCTCTATTTAATTACTAAAATTGCTCGATTCAGTAAGTGTGGTATGTGTGCTGTACGCTTTTTTGTGTGCCCAAATTAGCAAGCGATGTTAAATTATGCAATGACGTGCATGAGGATAGTACCCGGGGAAATTTCCACCAAAATTTGAATTATCAAACTCATCCCATGCACGTAAAGCAGAAGAATCATTTGTGATGCACACAATCGTTCAAAGTGAATGGTGTCCGGCGGCACCGCGCGCAAAGTTTCCCTCCACATTTCGAATTTTTTTGGCCTACCGCCAAAATACCTACCCCGCCCCCCTTCCCCACCCCCTTTTCTCCCCGACCACAAGTCACATTTCCCCTGTTTCCTCCTTCCTTCCTTCCTTCCTTCCTAAGCTATAGCCGCTTCCTCGCTTGCTTCCTCGCATCCTACCGATGGGGTCGCCATGGTCTTCTTCAGTGACCTCTCTAGCGGTTCCTCTTCCAACGACGACTCCTTCACCACCCGGGTATGCCTCTCTTCTCTCTCTAGGGATATGACTTGGAATGAAGGATTTTAACCCAGCGGTCAATTTGAGTCATTTCTTCCTCTTGTAGCTCCCTAGGACCATCAGTTGCAACGAATGGAGCGGGGTGGCTGAAGATCTGTCTGCTCGTTGTCACCATCAATCTCCATGCGTGAAGCTAGTTGCGTTTGAATCTATGGACAGTGGGAGGAAGTTTATGGCATGTGCAGAGAAGGTTAGCCCCTCTTTTGTTGTTACAAATCATTTGTTAGATGTGATTCAGACACTGTCACGGTCCCAACCCATTCGTACCACACCTTCAACCAAACGCATCCTAAGACAGTGTCACAGTTTGTACCTACACTACTGCAGGATGCTGCTAACGCGACACTACGATCAGAGACCCTTCGACGAAACTGTGTGCGATGCCATAATCGCAAACGGTGGTGTAAAAAACCCGTCAAAAAAGGTGCAAAACGTTTGCGATGGAGGATGCATCAAACACGGTTCAGATTTTAGTTGCCTGTGCAATTCAGGCCACACGGTTAAACCGTTCGAACTGTTTGCGATGACGCAAAACAACAGAAACGGGAAGCCATATCAATGTGTGTGTGATAAACGGCATACAGTTTGCTCCGATGAACCGTTTGCTATTAGGGAGTGCAACATAAACGGTTAGCCAGATCAAGGTGTGTGATATAGGGCATACGGTTCACTCGGACGAACTATTTTCGATTAGCGAACGCAACAGAAACGGTTCAACTTAACAAGTTGTGTGTGATATGTGGCAAACAGCCGACTCAGATGAACTATTTGCGATGAGAAATTACAACACAAACGGTTAATACAATTAGTTCGTGTGCGATTCCGTGTGTACAAAAAACTTTGAAAAATGCAAACTAGTTGCTTGCGGTGGCTAGCAATATCGCACACGATGCGTCTGCGAGTACTCGTGTGCGATGATTAGTAAGTTACACATACGTTTCCTTATGTTAATACTTGTGTGATAAATAACACGTGTCACCGGATACGGTATTCGGGTTGTGTGTGTGCTCCACTTAGTCTTCCCGCGCTCCAGCGAATGCTTCCCGCGCTCCAACGAATGCTTCCCGCACTCCACATGGATGAATTGTAAAATCCACGCCTATTCCTTCACCGGTTTCCTGCCACCAGCTAACGGCTTGCTGCATATAACCCAGGCGACAACACACCGCCGCGACACTCTGCGAAGATCTAGTCCTCAACCATCTACCATTAGTTATTCCAAGCATGCCAGGCAACAACCAAAGCTTCGACGTCGACGCCTACCTGCGTTACATCTTCGGCAAGGAGAACGAGCCGGAGCAGGTCGAGGAGCAAGAGCACCATGGCCCATCGGTAGCGGTATCGGCCTCATAGTCCTTGGGAGCACAATTGACATATTGCAGAGGAGGTGTGATGAGCAGTTTGCTATCCACCATGCAAAAGATCCAGAGCTGCTCGGCGGCATGATCGACGACCCACCCGAAGAGCCGCCGTCACCAGTGCTCATCGAGAGCCTGATGCCCCTCAAGGAATGGGCAGAGGACCTCTGCGATTCAGTCAAGATAAAGGCAGCCTACGGCTTCATCATTGCCCACGGCGGCCATGTCAACCTCGATCCCGATGATGTGGTGGCCAGGCTCGAGCGCATCCTTGGCAGAGTTGACGTGCCCGACAAAGTAGAACATCGCCAACATGATATCTTGAGGATGCAGGTGATCGACGGAATTTGCTACCAGGCCAAATACATGGAAATGGAGCGGTTCTATGGAGTTGTCATGCACGCGATTGCACGCTGTCAAGCTCTTCTGGAAGAGGCCCAGCAGCCCCAAGAGCCTCCCAGCGCCAGCAGCTCCGTAGGCGGAGGCGGATCGGGACACTCGGAGTGAACGGCCGCAAGGGTGCTATGCTGATCATGGAGTCCGAGAAGACCATCATCGGAAGGCCGCCGGCTCAGCCTTTTAGCTTATATTTTATTATAATTGTATGCATATGTAGGTCATGAGTGTTCTAGGCCTTGCCGCATTTGGCATTTTAAATTATCCTGAATATGTAAGACAATTATTAAGAATTATTAATAGTTGCCATTGTAACTTTGCCTCAACGGCGAGCAGAGCGCGCGCAGGGATGCCAGAGCGGAGCGCGCCGCGGCCGCCTCAACGGCGAGCAACCACGTGGTCAACCTTCTGCCATCAATAAATTTTGACCTTGTTTCTCGTCACATTGCTGATTACAACGCAATAAGTAATTGCAAATCTGTTCACACCTATCAAACTAATATGTGTTCACACTTAGCACCGGGCTATAAAAACTACCCACTTGAAAATTACTTCACAGTTCCTCTCCTCATCACCCACAAAACTGGTTTTCTCTGTCAAGTCGTTCCGCCATGACCGGTAGGAGGAGTTTAGGGTGGACATATAACCAGGCAGCAAAGACCAAGGCCGCGGAAGCACTAGAGAGGTCCCGCCGCGAAGCCGCAGCCGCAGCAGAGATGTCCCGGCGCGCCGCGGAGCCCTCGAACGAGCTCTCACGGGCACGCGAGGGCTCTCACAAGCGCATTCGCGGCGTCGGCCATCGCGACGAGCCGGCGTTCCTGAAGTCCTTCGCCGGCGACGACGACATTCTCGCTGGCGTCACTACGCAGCAGGAGCTGGTCGACGGCTTGATGAAGCTGCTCAAGATCAGCGATGCCTCGGTTGACAAGGCGACCGGCCTCGTCGAGCAACTCATGGATGACAATGCGAAGCTCCTCAAGTTGGTCGCCGAGAAGGAGGAGGAGGCCGCCGGCTGGAAGATGCTGCATGAGCAGAGCAGTGCCTCGGAGATGACGCTGAAAGCGGTCGTCGAGGAACTGATGGGTGGCTTGAGGAAGCTCCGGATCGAGCGCGAGCAGGAGGTGGAGGAATCCGTGGCTGCTTTCAAGCAAAGTCGTGAGGAATTGAAGAAGGAGCTGGAGGATTTCGCCGCCCGGCGATCCATCGACGAGTAGAGACAGTAGCGACCCAGATCGTTGTCTGCAATTTCCTTCTTCTCTTGCCCCCGTGTCTTCCGGGCTTTGCCGCATGTGGCATTTTAAATTATCCGGAATATGTAAGACAATTATTATCTGCGCCATTGTAAATTTTTCGTCGTATTATCCGTTGCCATTTTATTTGTGGTCGTATTATCCGTTGCCCTATGTGGCAATTTAAATTAGGGCGGAATACTAGTTGAAAACACGAACAAAGCAAATGCTGCCATGGGATCACAAGCAAACACCCTCCGTCCAGGTGCTTTAATTAACCCATTAATGGAGAAGTTGTGAGCGAGGCGGGCGGCGGCTGGTGCATGGAGGTCAAAGAGCTTGCTTCCCGGTGAGCATGGGCGGCCTTGCTGCTCGCACGTGTCCCGTCGAGCCTGCGAGGTGGACAGGATGCACGCGTCCCGTCGAGCCTGCGCGGCGGACTGCTCGCACGCGTCCCATCGAACCTGCATGGCGGACTTCTCGCGCTCGTCCCGTCTAATCAAACAGCTGCACGCACGCCACCGAGTATGGTTAAATTTCGACACGGTAAATATAATACAACGTTTGCGATATTAACGTGTCAGCTTTTTGTTTCAAAAAGGACTTCGTTGGCTACTAATGTGTGCGCCTCTTCTCAAACTGGACGATTTTTTTACCACGGCATATATGTGCCATGTCATGAAACCATGCCAAGTTTCATGTTTTTTGGGTGACTTTTTTATTTACTGGGATTTAAAAACCGAGATTCTCATTGTTTCAGGACGACGACAAGTTTGTAATTCATTCTCATTCCTTAAACGAGACCTAAACATGCACCCAATGACACATGTACGATTTCCCACCCATTTTGCTTCACTGGAGCATGTGGTTGTAGTTCAAATTTGAATTATGGACTACATTAAATGCATAGAAAACTTAGTAATTAGTAATATATATACAATGGCCAAACGAACCTGAACAGTTTCAAATTTCAGCCCGACACTCCTGTTATTCTATGTTGCCTGTAGAAAACAAAGTTCAAGGCGAGAAGAGGCATCGATTATCGTTTTGCCCACAAGAGGGGCATGTTTCCCTACCGGAACCACGAGGGTTGCGAGAGGCTCCGGTTTGTAAAAGGCTTGTAATATAACTTCGCCCAAATTGGACAATTATATATACCATGTAGTGACACCATGCCAAGTTTCATGATTTCCTGGTGAGTTTTGGATTTACAGACATTTAAAAACCAAGATTCGCAATGTTTGTGGCCAGGCCAGGACGGCGAGACGGTTGAATTCATTCCCATTCGTTCCATGGGACCTAAACATGCACCCCAAGGAAACATGTACATTTTTCTAGCCATTTTGGTGCACTGGAGCTTGTATTTGTAGTTCGGATTTGAATGATGGACATTAAATGCCTAGAAAACTCAATTAATGAATAAAAAAGGTCAAACGAACCCTGAATAATCTCAAAGTTCGGCGCGAATCTCCAGTTGTTCTGTGTCGCGTGTAGAAGAAAATACAAGGCTAGAAGAGGGAGTGATTATCGTTTGGCCCACAAGGGGACACGTTTCCCTATCGAAACCACGAGGGTTCTTGCGACAGGCTCCGGTTTGTAAGAGGTTTGTAATAAAGCTTGGCCCAAATTGGCAATGTTTTTACCACGACATATATGTGCCATGACATGACACCTTGCCACCTTTGATGACTTTCTGGTGAGTTTAGGATTTATGGGGACTTAAAAACCGAGATTCAAAATGTTTGAGGAAGAGCCAGGACACCGGTACGGTTGTAATTCGTTCCCATTCATGGCATGAGACCTAAACATGCACCCAAGGACACATGTATAATTTTTCTAGCCATTTTGGTGAACTGGAGCATGTATTTGTAGTTCAGATTTGAATTATGGACATTAAATGCCTAGGAAACTCAATTAGTGTATAAAAAGGCCAAACGAACCCTGAATAAGTTTAAATTTCAGCACGGATATCCTGTGGTTCCATGTTGCCCGTGGAAGAAAATACAAGGCGAAAAGAGGCAGTGATTACGTTTCGCCCACAAGGGGAACACGTTTCCCTATCAGAACCACGAGGCTTCTTTGAGAGAAGCTCCAGTTTTTGTAAGAGGTTTGTAATAAAGCTTGGCCCAAATTGGACAATGTTTTTACCACGACATATATGTGCCATGACGTGACACCATGCCACCTTTGATGACTTTCTGGTGAGTTTAGGATTTATGGGGACTTAAAAACCGAGATTCGAAATGTTTGAGTACGAGCCATGACACCAGTACGGTTGTAATTCGTTCCCATTCCTGGCATGGGACCTAAACATGCACCCAAGGACACATGTATAATTTTTCTAGCCATTTTGGTGAACTGGAGCATGTATTTGTAGTTCAGATTTGAATTATGGACATTAAATGCCTAGGAAACTCAATTAGTGTATAAAAAGGCCAAACGAACCCTGAATAAGTTTAAATTTCAGCACGGATATCCTGTCGTTCCATGTTGCCCGTAGAAGAAAATACAAGGTGAAAAGAGGCAGTGATTCCGTTTCGCCCACAAGGGGGACACGTTTCCCTATCGGAGCCACGAGGCTTCTTTGAGAGAAGCTCCGGTTTGTAAGAGGCTTGTAATAAAACTTGCGCCACAATGGACGAAAAAAATTCCTCGACATATAAGTGCGATGTCGTGACACCATGGCAGGTTTCACGATTTTCAGCTTAGTTTTGGATTTACGGGGATTTAAAAACCGAGATTCTTCTCACGAAATGTTTTCAAATAGCACACGGTTCACTCACGAAAGCCGACATTCAATGAAAACTTCGTGGAAACCATATTTGAAAACAAAATTTGGGATGTTAAGAAGGTGATGTTTTATTGCGACACAAAATTTCAAGTTGAAAAACATTACAAGATGTGAGCTATGAAAAAGACAAATTCCGCCCTGAATAGTGACATTACTATTTGGCACTATTCAGCACTGATTTTGTCTTTTTCATAGCTCACATCTCTTATTGTGTTTCAACTTGAAATTTTGTGTGCCAATAAAACATCATCCTCTTAACATCCCGCATTTTTTGAATTTTTTTGAAACTTCAAAACATCTTTGTCTCGTGGTTTTCACCGGTTTCCACCGAATGTTGGTTTCCGTATGATATCCCCCCCGCTGCGCGCGCGATCTGAGTCCTGCGTTCTGATTGGCCAGAACCCAAACCCCATGGATCGTACGTGTGCACCATTGGATGCTCCTAGATCAAACGACAACCCTGAGCCCTTTCAACAGCACATGCATTACATGGGTAAGCACTGTGCGCATGTGTTGTGTAGCTCACGCTTCCTTCTCTACTATTTCATTCAAAACAGTCTAGTTTCTCGCCACTCCTCTCATCGGTTTCCCGCCTCTTCTCCCAGATATGCATGATGTAGATGTTTGTTTAATTCTTATAATTCATCTCATCCAAAATCAATTAGTTATGTAAAAAAACTATTTTAAGATTCATGGAATTGTGCATTGTAAAGGTAAAAACAAAAGGTGACAATTCATTTAGAAAAAAAAGGTTTGGGCAATTAAGATATGGACGATTCTAGAGAACAAAGGAGAAGTGCTTGCGTTTTGAGGTTTGTGCATTATGCTTAAGTTCAACCATGGAGTCTTCTAGATTGTAATTGTGGCAGAATCTGGTGGAATGTAGATGATATCCAACGGCCACTAGTGCTCGGATTTGCCATCTTTGTACCATCGGATTGGCTTCATCCAACGAGCAACTTTCATAGTTATTCGCACACTATATATGTGTATAGATGTATAGATATATATAGATGTGTCCCATGCTAGACAAAATAAAGTTTGAGCGCATGTCTGGGACGACGCCCCCCCCCGCGCTGCCGCCTCGAAGTTGGGAAACTGACATCATAGGTATTGAACCAGGCTTGGAGTCGGGTACGGTGTTCGGTTTGTAATGTACTTGGCGTGGCCCATCGAAGTTGTGCATTTGGGATTTAAACACATCATACACCATCGTACCCATACATATTTTCGGGCCGCATGCAGTGTATACGGGGTCTTCTGATCGACCACGTCTCCCTTGTGCGGTTTTTTGTGACGACACGGATATCTGTGGGCTCCCCGAGTGTATATATATCATCCCTTTGACCGATAATGAGGGGTATGTGTTGGCCATGAATGGATTCCTCCTAGTTCATGTTAGGGCCGGTCACCGTCAAATGTCGGTCAACCAAAGCTCGAGCTCATGCGTTGTCAGGATTCCCTCCCAGATGCTCGGATTGCTGGGTTCGACCTACATCAAACCCTGCGTACGTATCTCGTCCTTAACTACCTTGCCTTCATGGTTGTTGTCTGTATCGAGAGGTAGGCACCACATCTAAATTGTACATTATTCTATATTGAAAACACACATCACCCCTTCCCAACGTACATCATTTTGGGCCGCATGCAAGAGGTGCTGGTTTTGTGGTCCCTCTCGTGCGATGTTTATGATGGTTCAATCTATTGGCCCAAGCGGTTTATCGACAACAACAACTGTCATTTGACCAAACGAAAGATTCATTGGTCCGTCTTATGGTAGGTCATGGCGACATGCATGTATGACCAAAGTATCGATCATTACGTGCATCCGCCCCGCTGACACGAAGTGGGAGGTGGTGGGCCAAGCATCCTAGCTAGGTATGACATTATGTCATTATATATATCCTAGCTAGGTGGTTGTTAGGGTGCTTTCGGGTTTGCGAGGCAGGTGCCACCAAAGTTATGCATTGTGTATTTAAAGTTTTAAACATCCCCAATATTCGTACATATATTTGGCCACTTCCAGGTGGTTCTTGACTTCTGGCCCCTCTCATCGATCTTCAATGACGCGCCCAACCGTGGGCCCGCGAGGTCAAAGTTGTGCATTGGAATTTTGAACATCACATACCACCCTTTTCACTCATATATATTTGGGCCACATGCTGGTGTGGCTGTCTTTTGACCCTCCCTAACGTTATTTTTTGCTACAAAGACTCTGATGATCCTCAACGGACACGGGGTATAATATCTAAACCGTGTGCGATACAAGTGCGATGTGAATCACCACGACCGCGCAAGTGCGAGCAAATTAAGGTGGAGGTACTGGCTCAACCGTGTGCGATGCAAGTGCGCTGAAATCACCACGACTGCGCAAGCGCGAGCAAAGGGTGGAGGTACTGGCTCAACCGTGTGCGATGCAAGTGCGCTGAAATAACGACGACCGTGCAAGCGCGAGCAAAGGGTGGAGGTACTGGCTTAACCGTGTGCGATGCAAGTGCGCTATAAAACCACCACCTCCGGAAGCCAAAGGTGGGTAAGTTTATTTGGAAATTAGGACGAACCGTGTGCGATAGACCAGCTAGCTAGAAATATAAAAAACAAACTACCCGCCTTGAGCGTTGCAAAAATCGGCGGATCCGCGCCACTTTTCCTTATTATCATACACGCATATTGTTATTGGACCATGCGCGATCTTGGGCACTCCCGCCCCGCATCAATTCCTTTACCCAAATTTTAGTAGCCACCGTACTTCAACCGTCGCCCACACTCCTCCAGCACTGACCTTATAGTAAAATTTTAGCAGCTGAGGCATTTGAACTGTCGCCCTCCCTCGTCCACCACCATCTCCACCCACCATTACTAAAAAATTTAGTAGCCGCGGCGTATCCTCAAACACCACCCCCCTCCACAGTCCCCCACCCGCCCCCTCCCCCCTTCGAACCCTAGCTCGCGGCCGCCCCTGGCGCCGCCGCCAACCCTGCCGGTCTGCCCATTCCTCCTAGCTTAGATAATAAAGTTCAGGTTATCCAGCGATTCCCATACCGTCGCCCCACTCCCCTGAGTTTTTAGATGAGGCCTGCGGTGTCCCTCCCCGCCAGATCCACATCCCCTGCTCCAGAATGTCGCAGCCTAAGCTCGACCACGTATCCCGGGGAGCCCGACGAGCGTTCGGCCAAGAAGAGGTTTATCATGGCCTCTCCGGCGGACGTTGGCGAGGTGGCCGCCGTTCGCCCCGACCTGTCGATCCCGGAGCAATACGTCACCGCGGAAGCCGGTGAAGACGTTCACTATGTTGCCATGCCGAAGGCTTCATGTCAGCGGGCTAGCGTATTACTGTATCTCGGGAAAGCTGGCTACGACATCAAGCTTGTCTACACCGACGGCTTCACGCGGGCCATGTCACAGGTTAAGTGGTCCATCCCCAACCCCTCTGGTTCAACCGCCGTCGATCTCTTCGACGGCCCTGCCGCTGATCTCCTCCGCCAAGCGGTCAAGGATTTGCGAGCTTTATACGCCATCGAGCCCATTTTGTCACTTCTGAAGGACACGTTCTACGGCGGCGGCTTGGGATCCTCAATTGCCAAGTCAGATCTCATCGACCACGACCACGACCACGAGGAGGGCACCCACGAAGGTTCTTCCAAGGTGAAACAGCCCATCTGTGACATCAGAGAGCGCACCATGGGTCTGTGCTCTTCCAACTGGAAGGATCCCGTCCATGAAATGTGAGGCAACATTCTATCAGCAAATATTACCTTTTCTAGCTTGCCAACCCGTACCCTTTGTTGTAGTAGCATTTGCCGTGCGGTGCTTTAACTGTGCCGTGTTTAATTATTTCAGTTATGCAAAAATGTATTGTTCAATAGGTCTATGTGATGTTTAAGTATGAATTGTCCACTTTAGTTTCACGAATGGCTATATTTGGTTGTTTATAGTGAGTAGATGCCTTGTTTATCTGTATTTGGTTGTTAGGTTGGTTGGAGTGAGCATTTTTTCAGTTATCGAGCAGATGCCTTGTTTATCTGTATTTGGTTCTTAGTTTGGTTGCAGTGAGTATTTGTCCAGTTATCAAGCAGATGCCTTGTTTATCTGTATTTGGTTGTTAGGTTGCTTTTTTAGCATTTGTCCAGTTATCAAGCAGATGCCTTGTTTATCTGTATTTGGTTGTTAGGTTGCTTTTTTAGCATTTCTCCAGTTATCAAGCAGATGCCTTGTTTATCTTTATCTGCTTGTTAGGTTGGTTGCAGTGAGCATTTGTCCAGTTTTCAAGCATATGCCCTGTTTATCTGTATTTGCTTGTTAGGTTGGTTGCAGTGAGACTCTGTCCAGTTTTCAATGGCTATATTTGGTTGTTATACTGGTCATTTATGCCTTGTTTATTTCAGTCATTCACAATGTGTGGTTCATTATGTGCAAGTCGGAACTGTGCCGCTCGACTACATCAATACCAGTTTGAACGGCTATATTTGGTTCCAGTTATTCCTGGTGTAGTTAACACATGCCCTTTATTTCAGTTTTACACATTTATCCAGTGTGATGTTTAAGCATTACCTACGTTCTATTCATTTTCAACAATACCAGTTTGAATTGCAATATTTGATGGCTGTTAAGCCTGCTGTCGGTAACATTGCCTTCCATTTTATATCTGCTTTAACAGCATGCTGAAACCAACACATTCAAGCTATCATTTGGAGATGATGTTGTTTACCTTTGCTATATTTGTTTGATGTTAAGATTGCTGTACTTATCATGCCTTTCCACTACTTATGCAGGACAACAACGGGAGTGGCCACCATTTTCCGCCGAGGTTAGCTTCATCCCTCGGCTTGTACTCCCCCCGTCGTTCCATAATGTAGTGCATATAGATCCAGGCCTGGACACTAGTTAGCTTCTAATATTGACTTGTTGCTTGTAGGTACATATGCCCTTGGCAAGGATCCACGCATCGACCCTTTTTGCGTATGGGGCAATGAGATATTGATGAACAAGCATCAAGTGAGGAAACTGATAAGGATTATTAGCAAAAAGATACGAATGGTGGCAAGCAAATTATTTGTTTATGCTCTATCCAACACAACAGTGAGCTGTAGGATGGTAACTACAAACTCTGCAGCCTTCTCTTTTTACTGCCCATAATGAGTTGTTAGACAACAATGTCTGAATCTTTTTCGTTCCCAGTGGTTCCCGAAGCAGTTCACTCAAGATTACCTCGCAAAGTACATGATTGGTGGACACGCAATGAAGGTTAAAGTATTTCATCCAGACTACAATGAGCATCGAGAAGTCCTAATGAAGACAGTGAAGGATGGACGGGCAGCCATCACAAGGGGTTGGCCTAGAGTCGTGCGCGCCTTACGCATGGAGGAGGGCACAATATGGGCATTCCGCTTCACCTTCTCCAGCAACCAGAATGTCTTTCGCCTCTCTCTTTACAGTCTTTAGTACAACTGTGGTTCATCATTCTTTACTTGGTGCTTCTGTAGTTCTTCAGTATATGTACCTGTGCATTGAATTATGGATTCGTGGTTGAACCTATATTTGTAATAAACATGGTTGGATATGAAATAAGTGATTGCCTACTTTCAAATTCATAACATGTGATTTTTAAATTAGGGATTAATTGGATTAATTATGGATTAAATAGGGATTACACTTCACACGGTTTGCGAAAGCGAAACGTCTGCGATATACATGGAGATCAGAAACGTTTCTAGGATCCACTATGTGTGCGATCAATCTCCACTACACACACGACTTTCTCTTGAAAACTGTTTGGGTTAGGCCACCTTGCGCAAACGTTTATCACATAAAAAGTGTGTGTGATGGACAGCCTTTGCCACACAGTTTCTTTCTACGCACAGTGTGTGATGCATTCAATAACACAAACGATAAAATTATTAATATCGTGTGCAATGGCAACACTATCACAAATGATTTAACGGGAAAAATTGTGTGTGATGTACCTATGAACGGAAAAGTTTTCCTTGGAGTGACTATGTGGGATATACATACGAACGGAAACGTTTAGCGGGGACTGACTGTGTGGGATGTACTTGCGACCGGAAACAATTTCGCTATATAATTGTATTTTTTAGCACTACTGTACGTATTTCCGTATTTGAGCGCTCGCCGGTCGCACACGACCTCATTTTGCCGAACGTGTGTGCCAGGAGGGCATATCCAAGACGGTTTTTGGGTCGTGTGGGAAGGACCCCCCTATCGCCCACAATCACTTAGCGACAGTTCCAGATGCCATCGCGGAAAGGGTTTAAAAACTGTTTGGTTAGGACCGACGCGCACCAGTGCTAGTATCTAAAAACTGGGCATCGGAGCAACTAGGTGCTCCGGAGTCTGGGTCCTTGATTTTTTCTACCGCATTAGCTCGCCAGTGCAGGGCACCTGTGTGAAACGTAGCAACAATTGTCTTTACACCGGTTTTGGCATACATAGTGGACGACCTTAGTGCTATTAGTTCTATGTTACTAAATTTGTGCATGTACACACCTGTTAGTATCAAGTTGCTGTCATCCAAACACTGTCGCTATGCTATTGCAGTTATATTTAGCTTCCCCATAAAATGTTCAATTTGTTATTTATAGTACATCAGTAAGAACTTGTAGCGTTGTTGTAGTTAATTATAGCTTCTGATGTTTCAGAATGTGGTTATTGTCTCAGTAGCAATTAATTCATTTGCACATTGATCTTTTTGAGAAGATATGTCATAATTAACCTGGTTCTTCGGTTTTTCAAAACAAGTATTGGTGATTTTCTATGTTGCTATAAACCCATTTCCCCTACAATTGTTACCGATCTGGTTTTAAATATTATAGGATGAACGGAAGTGTTCTTACTTGGAGTGGGTTGATCAAGAGTGGCCACAGTCTTTGAAGATGTGCCTAACAAAGCTCTGGAGTATGTATGTGGAAGAGAACAGAGGCAGGCTTAGAGAAAGTGTTGTCAACGCTGAAGAATATTTGAAGATGCAGGATAAAAAGAGGAAGGTGGAGAATGAGCTTGAATTTTTTAAATCAGACTTTGCTAAGATGGTGTTGGCGAAGGAGGAGACACTTTTCCAGTCGGCCAGTGCAAAACAGGTTGTTACTGAACTGAAAGCAGAGGTGGATAAGACGAGCTTGGATGATCTCGATTAGGGAAATGAATATATTGTTCTAATATTGTTCTTATGAAGCCGAACTAGCTATATGTTGTACTGTGCTGTTTTTCAGGTAGCTATCGTACTATGATGTTAAAATATATTTATGTGCCTGATATGAAATTGGCAAACAGCTGTTCGATATGAAATGTGAATTTGCGTAATACTGGAATTATTAATTGTAAACTAATAAACCTGCTAAAGGGGTCATGGAACTTTGCAAATGGTTCTAGCAGTAAAAGCGCTTGTGATGGATAGTCCAATGCCACACAGTTTTCTTCATCAAATCGTGTGTAATGTAGTTGAATAAAAGCAAACGGTTAATCAGACAGCACCGTGGGCGATGAACTCAAACAACCCACACGGTTTCTAGAAAGTAGGCATGTTCGATGAACTAACAATCACACACGGGTTCCGGCACATAACTGTTTGCGTTAGGCCACCTTGCACAAACGTTTCCACACAAAAAACTGTGTGTGATATACATACAAACAGAAATGTTTTTCTGGGATTTACCTGTGGGATGTACATACGAACGAAAACGATTGGGTTTCGATGCCTCGCCCGATCGCACACGAGCTCATTTTGCCCCAGCCTATGTGCCAAGAGGGCCTATCCCCGATGGTTTCTAGGTCATGTGGGAAAGACCCCCCTATCGTAGTCACGCACTAGGTGACGGTTCAGAACACCGTCACGGAAAGGGGTTAAAAACCAATTGTATAGCACCTCGCTGTACTAGTGTTTGTTTTCTCGAAGGGTGGCGGCGGGACACGGGGAGAGGGGGCAACTGCATGTCTTTTTTTAATCAATAGTGGAGATGGACCATTTCATTGCTGTTTTCATAATATTAGAGAAAAAGGTTTTAGTATCTTCCCTTTTTTCATTTTTTTCATTTTTTTGTTTTGTTACTTAAATCAGTTAGAAAGTCTAACTTATTTTGTTGTGTCTAAACTGTCGATGAAACTAACGAAGTAGCCGAAGTTTTCTGTCCATTTTTGTTGCCCAGTCCCCTTGTTTAGATCTGATATTAGAATAGTTTCATTGGACTTTCTTTTTATCTTTTGGACAATATATTTTCAAACTCTATAGAAATTTATTTTTTATATTTTAAAATATGTAGGAACAGGTTGACTGAGGTTTTGATTGATGTGACAAGTCATATATTGTTCACGCATCATAACTAGTAGCTGCTAGGCATTTGTTCAAATTTGGTGAGAGACCATAACTAGTAGCTGATGTGCATCTGTTAAGATTTTTATTTTTTGAAATGTGCATCTGTTAAGATTTTTATTTTTTGAAATGCGCACTGTCTCAGAGTGGTGTTGCTAGTAATTTGTGTGCCAGGGCATGATATGCCGAATTACTATCAGTTATAATTAGTAGTAGTAATTTTCTTTTGTCAAAAATCTTAGAAGTTGTTTCACCTTTTCCTTTTATGTTTTACAAATACTGGTTTATAGCTTCTCGGTATTAACAAAATCGTACAAATTTTACAGAGCTAGGGAAATTTCCCAGCAAACCAGCACACACATGCATAGTTGATGCTTTTTCTTATTGTTTTCCCAAGCACACACACAACGAGCTGAGTGTTTTTTTGTTTTAGTTAAGCCGAGTGCTTCTTGGTACACAAATCAAGCACTTAAACACACACCAGGGTTCAAGTCCTGGTGTTCGCATTTATCCTAGATTTATTTCAGGATTTCCGATGCTACGCGCTCAGTGGGAGGAGACATGGGACTACGAGGCGCCTACGGTGACTTCGTAAAATCTCAAGATGATATGCTGGCTCAGTCTCTTGGAGGTGCTCATATGGGTAGGGTGTGCGTGTGTGTGTTCATAGGGATGAGTGTATGCACGTGTATATGACCGCTTGTGCTTTACTGATGTTAAAAAAAGACATACTGCATGTGCCTGTTCATTTTTGTTTAACTAGTAAATGTGTATGTGCAATGCACATTGATATTAGGTAATATATATTGATTACACGTAAATATTAGGTAGGATATTATTTGCGTATTAATTATGTGATTAGCATTGTCATTAATATTTGATATGATATTAACTGCATACTAAAAGTGTTGAGCGCTCACCATTGGAGCAGCCTGAGTCGTTGGATAGACCTGATTCGGCGGCCGGAATTTGTTGGATCTGCCCCTTTAGGTCTTTTTATATTGGTATAGAAATAGATTTTTCGGTGTGTCAAAAGAAAACAAATGAACAAGCCAGCCCAAATACAGAAGCGAAGTAGAAAGCCCGGCCCAAATTAATAAACAAACAAAGAGGAAAACAAAAAAAGCCAAGAACCTAAGTTGGATACAATCCAGTAGATGACGAGTTAAGAAACAAGCCTAATCTACCTAGGATGACGTCAGCCGACTGAGACTTCGCGAAGTCTCAGTCAACTGATTCCTAGAAAGACCCTAAAGATAAACGTACTGTTTTGTACGAATATGATCACCCCATGTATTATAAAGTATTAAGTTTCCCAATTACTTATGGGGCTTGCTACGCGTCGGCCGACGGATCATTTTAAAAGATCCGTCGCCTCGCAGGCCATCAAATCTGATCAATCTAGCGTTGGATGGATGTCTTCTTCTACTTTGCAACAAAGATCTTGTTACAAGAAAATTTGCAATATAGGTTGCGTTGCGGAATTTTTTGCAACATTAGCTGCATTGCATTTTTTTGCAACATAGATTGTGTTGTGAGATTTTTTTGCAACATAGGTTCTGTTGCGGGGATATTTTTTGTCTTCACTTTCTTTTTGCAACAAGGGTAGGGTTGTGGAAGAACTTTGGCAACATAAGTAATGTTGTAGAAAACATAGAGATGAGAGACAGAGAGAAGAAAATGACGTACGAAGAGATAAGTCTTATATTTTCTAAAAAAAGGCTCCCACCCCGCTTTATATATAGGACCCTAATAATTACCACACGTGTGGCATATTAGAGATCCGCCCACACACTCTGTGTGGCATAATTAGGAGGCAGACCACACGGGCTATGTGTGGGCGAACATTAGAACTGCTCATACATGTGGGCGCAGCTACTTCGTGCCACACGCCCAACAACTACTACTCACCCTCACCCGCGCGTGTGGCATGAAGCAAATCTGCCCACACGTCATGACGCACCCGCGGGATGACACTTTAGTTACCCCGGGAGATGGCAACCTTAGTTACCTGAGATGGCAAATGTAGTTGTAAAAGCATGGCAACTTCACTATTTTGGTTAACTATAGTTTCCATGTCTAATTAACGGTAGTTTCCGCGTGTAAACAAACCATAGTTGCCATGTATGTGGTCAAACAATAGTTGCCATGTGTGATTAACTAGTTGCCATGTGTGGTCCAACCATAGTTGCGATGTATGATTAATCATAGTTGCCATGTGTGTTTAACTAGTTTCCACGTACGCGCAATTGCAGTTGCCGTCTACCAATAAATCATAGTTGCCATGTCTGTTTACCTAGTTGCCACGTGCAATGCAGTTACCATCTATCATCGTACGAGCGTCGTGTGCGCAAAGAGCGGTTCACCCACACACACGTGGACTAGGTGTGTGGGCGGGAACTAGTTCGCCCGCATAGCGCAGCTAGCAACTGCGCGCTGCGGGTCGTGTGGGCGAGCACTCTAATGCCCACACAACACGTTATGCCTACATGGCACAGAAATTCCAAGACATTCCTTCAAGATTCGTGCAAAACATAACAGACAGAGATCAACACGTGTGGGTGAAGTGCAGATATGCCACACGTGTGGGCGTTGTTATTTGGGTATATATAAAGCAATACGACTGTACAGATACAAAGTGGTAAGAGAACCCTCTTACAAAGCAGATCAAGGATAAATAGAAATAGGAGTAGCCACACCCCAATAAAAAGCACCCAATACTACTGGCCAGAGGAGGAAACCATGCCTCCAAAAGAAACCACCAGATATCGCTGCAACATACACACAAAGCTGTCACAGGAGATGATTTGGAATAGACCTCGAGGCGAGGGCCGATCCGTTGTTCACCCGATCTTTCATGGCACAAACCTCCATCTCAACAAGGACTTGTTGCGGTTTACAAAGATGTTAACAAACTCCGCATAAACAACACGCCAACCCCTCAATCTGAAGGAATAACGTGGACGAACCGTATAGGCTCAGCTTGTAATCTCCTACGCGTCGCGTCGCAGGAACTCACACGCCAATAGAGTTTTTTGACAAAGTTTCTCTAAACTCGATAGTGGCCGACGGCCTAAAAACACACACGTGTTTAATTCATCTCAAAATAACCTAACCTGTTACATGACATGATCCCCCATGGTTTTATACATAGTCAAGTACTATATTTAGCCTGACCAACAAGCTAGCTGCACCCCTACTTATCTGATCTCCTAATTCAAAAGGAAAACAATCTGGACCTGTCTAAACAACACTAGGACTCTCTTTTTCGTTGCTGATATGCCTTCTCGTAAAATCTATAGGCGGACCCCAACCAAGCATCTTCAAGGATAATAATCTCCACCATAAAAACATGTAGACATGTGATACGTCCATTTTGCATCATGTTTTCCTACTATTATTTGTGATGTTTTTATGCATAATAATGCTTTATGGAGTAATTCTAATGCCTTTTCTCTCATAATATGCAAGGTTCACACAAAGAGGGAGAATACCGGCAGCTGGAATTCTGGACATGAAAAAGCTACGTCAGGCCACCTATTCTGCACATCTTCAAATGAGCTGAAACTTCATGGAGATTTTTTATGGAATATTTAAGAATTATTGGAGCAAATAACTACCAGAGGGAGCCCACCAGGTGGGCACAACCCATCTGTGCGCGCCAGGGAGCCCAGGCGTGCCCTAGTGGGTTGTGCCCTGCTCGGCCCACCTTCGGTGCCCCTCTTCTGGTATATAAGTCATTTTGACCTAGAAAAAGAATAAAGAGAGGAATTTAGGGAGGAAGTGCCGCCGTCTCGAGGCGGAACTTGGGCAGGAGCACTTTTGCCCTCCGATGGAGCGATTCCGCCGGGGGAACTTCCCTCCCGGAGGGGGAAATCATCGTCATCATCATCACCAACAACTCTCCCATCTTGGGGAGGGCAATCTCCATCAACATCTTCAACAACACCATCTTCTCTCAAACCCTAGTTCATCTCTTGAGTTCAATCTTTGTACCGGAACCTAGATTGGTGCTTGTGGGTAACTAGTAGTGTTGATTACATCTTGTACTTGATTACTATATGGTTTATTTAGTGGAAGATTATATGTTCAGATCCATTATGCTATTTAATACCCCTATGATCCTGAGCATTATTATCATTTGTGAGTAGTTACTTTTGTTCTTGAGGTCACGGGAGAAATCTTGTTGCAAGTAATCATGTGAATTTGATATGTGTTCGATATTTTGATGGTATGGATGTTGTGATTCCCTTAGTGGTGTCATGTGAACGTTGACTACATGGCACTTCAACTTATTAGGGCCTAAGGGAATGCATTGTGGAGTAGTTATTAGATGATGGGTTGTGAGAGTGACAGAAGCTTAAACCCTAGTTTATGCGCTACTTCGTAAGGGACTGATTTGGATCCAAAAGTTTAATGCTATGGTTAGATGTTATCTTAATATTTTTCTCGTAGTTGCGGATGCTTGCGAGGGGTTTAATCATAGGTAGGAGGTTTCTTCAAGTAAGAACAACACCTAAGCGCGGGTCCACCCACATATGAAATTATCAAAGTAGCGAACACGAATCAAACCAACATGATGAAAGTGACTAGATGAAGTTCCTGTGTACCCTCAAGAACGCTTTGCTTATCATAAGAGACCGTTTTGGCCCGTCCTTTGCCACAAGAGGATTGGGCTACCTTGCTGCATGTCATTTTTTATTACCATTACTTGCTCGTTATAAATTATCTTGCTATCAAACTACTAGTTACTTATAATTTCAGTGCTTGCAGAGAATACTTTGCTCAAAACCACTTGTCATTTCCTTCTGCTCCTCGTTGGGTTCGACATTCTTACTTATCGAAGGACTACGATTGATCCCCTATACTTGTGGGTCATCAAGGCTATTTTCTAGCGCCATTGCTGGGGAGTGAAGCGCTCTTGGTAAGCGGAAATTGGTAAGGAAAAATTATTACTACATGCTGGAATTTATTGTCACTTGTTACTATGGAGAACAATCCTTTGAGGTGTTTGTTAGGGGTATCTTCACCTCGACCGGAACCACAATAAGTTGCCCCTCGACCTACTGCACCTACTGAAAAGATTGGTTATGAAATTCCTTCGGGTACGATAGAACAACTGCTAGCTAATCCTTATGCAGGAGATGGAACCAAACATCCTGATGTGCACTTGATATATATGTGGATGAAATATGTGGATTATTTAAGCTTGCAGGTTTACCCGGAGATGAAGTGAAGAATAAGGTTTTCCCTTTATCTTTGAAGGGAAAAGCATTGGCATGGTATAGGCTATGCGATGATATTGGATCTTGGAATCAGAATCGACTAAAATTGGAATTTCACCAGATTTTTTATCCTATGCATCTAGTTCATCGTGGTCGGAATTATATATATAATTTTTGGCGTCGTGATGGAGAAAGTATCGCTCTAGCTTTGGGGAGGCTTAAGTCAATGTTATATTCATGCCCCAATCATGAGCTCTCAAGAGAAATTATCATTCAGAATTTTTATGCTCGGCTTTCTTGTAATGATCAATCCATACTCGACACTTCTTGTACTGGTTCCTTTATGTAGAAGACTATTGAATTCAGGTGGGATCTTTTAGAGAGAATTAAACACAACTCTAAAGATTGGGAGCTCGACGAAGGTAAAGAGTCGGGTATTAAGCTTAAGTTCGATTGTGTTAAATCTTTTATGAATACCGATGCTTTTCAAAAGTTTAGCACTAAATATGGACTTGACTCCGAGATAGTAACATCCTTTTGTGAATCATTTGCTACACTTGTTGATCCCCCTAAGGAGAAGTGGTTTAAATATCACCCACCTATTAAAGAAGGAATTAAAGAACCGGTAATAGCTAAAGATGAAACTATTATTTATAGTGTTGATCTAGTTGTACTTACTGCTTATATTGAAAAACCACCTTTCCCTGTAAGGATAAAGGAACATGCTAAGGTTTCAACCGTGGTCAATAAAAGTTATATTAGAGCACCTAAACCTGCTCAACAAATCAAAGTAGAACCTAGCGTTGCTATGGTTAGGGATCTCTTGGTAGAAAATATAGATGGGCATGTTATTTACTTCTGTAATGAAGCTGCTAGAATTGCTAAACCCGATGAGAAAGATAAACATAGACCTACTGTTGGCATGCCTGTTGTCTCAGTCAAAATAGGAGATCACTGTTATCATGGTTTATGTGACTTAGGTGCTAACGTGTGCTATTCCTTTTACCTTATATCAAGAAATTATGAATGACATAGCACCCGCTGAAATAGAAGACATAGATGTTACTATTAAACTTGCTAATAGAGACACCATCACACCACTTGGGATTGTTAGAGATGTCGAAGTCTTTGTGTGGGAAAATAAAATATCCTACTGATTTTCTAGTTCTTGGTTCCCCACAAGATGACTTTTGTTCCATTATCTTTGGTAGACCCTTTCTTGAACACCGTTAATGCTAAAATAGATTGTGAGAAACAAATTGTCAGTGTTAGTTTTGGTGATGAGTCTCATGAGTTTAATTTTTCTAACTTCAATAGAAAACATCATAAGAAAGAATTGCCTAGTAAGGATGAAATAATTGGTGTTGCTTCTATTGCCGTGCCTCCTACTGATCCACTAGAACAATATTTTCTAGACCATGAGAATGATATGCATATGCATGAAAGAAATGAGATAGATAAAATTTTCTTTGAACAACGACCTCTGCTTAAACACAATTTACCTATTGAAACTCTAGGAGGTCCTCCTCCACCTAAAGGTGATCCTGTGTTTGAATTAAAACAGTTGCGAGACACTTTGAAATATGCTTTTCTTGATGAGAAAAAGATATATCTTGTTATTATTAGTGCTAACCTTTCAGAACATGAAGAAGAAAGATTAGTGAAAATTCTGAAGAAGCACCGAGCTGCTATTGGATATACTCTTGATGATCTTAAGGGCATTAATCCCACTCAATATCAGCACAAGATTAATATGGAACCTGATGCTAAACCCGTTGTTGATCACCAACAACGTTTAAATCCTAAAATGAAAGAAGTGGTAAGAAATAAAATACTAAAGCTTCTGGAAGCAGGTATAATCTATTCCATAGCTGATAGTAGATGGGTAAGTCCCGTTCATCATGTCCCTAAGAAGGGAGGTATTACTGTTGTTCCTAATGATAAAAATGAACTTATTCCACAAAGAATTGTCACTGGCTATAGAATGGTAATTGATTTTAGAAAATTAAATAAAGCAACTAGAAATGATCATTACCCTCTGCCTTTCATTGATCAAATGCTACAAAGATTATCTAAGCACACACACTTTTGTTTTCTTGATGGATATTCTGGTTTTTCTCAAATACCTGTTTCACAACCTGATCAAGAGAAAACCACCTTTACTTGTCCTTTTGGAACTTATGCTTATAGGCGTATGCCTTTTGGTTTATGCAATGCACCTGCTACCTTTCAAAGATGTAGGACAGCTATATTCTCTGACTTTTGTGAAAAGATTGTTGAGGTTTTCATGGATGATTTTTCTGTTTACGGAACTTCTTTTGATGATTGCTTAAGCAACCTTCATCGAGTTTTGTAGAGATGCGAGCAAAGTAATCTTGTCTTGAATTGGGACAAGTGCCACTTTATGGTCAATGAAGGTATTGTCTTTGGACTTAAAATTTCTGAACGAGGTATTGAGGTGGATAAAGCTAAAGTTGATGCAATTGAGAAAATGCCACTATCAGTGTCAAAACCAGCGGATCTCGGGTAGGGGGTCCCAAACTGTGCGTCTAAGGATGATGGTAACAGGAGACGAGGGACACAATGTTTACCCAGGTTTGGGCCCTCTCTATGGAGGTAATACCCTACTTCGTGCTTGATTGATCTTGATGAATATGAGTATTACAAGAGTTGATCTACCACAAGATCGTAATGGTTAAAACCCTATGTGTCTAGCCTATATGACTATGGTTATGAGTCTTCGATCCTACGGACCTATCCCTTCGGTTTATATAGACACCGGAGAGATCTAGGGTTACACAAAGTCGGTTACATAGAAAGGAATATTCATATTCGGTCGCCAAGCTTGCCCTCACGCCAAGGAGAGTCCCATCCGGACATGGGTAGAGTCTTCGGTCTTTGTATCTTCACAGCCCATCAGTCCGACCAATGGCTAACAAGCCGGACGCCCGAGGACCCCTTAGTCCAGGACTCCCTCAGTAGCCCCCGAACCAGAGTTCAATGACGAGGTGTCCGGCGCGCAGATTGTCTTCGGCATTGCAAGGCGGGTTCCTCCTCCGATGACTTCAAAGTGGTGTATTCGGCCTTGCATTTAAGGTCGTACCCCTCGGCTTCTGTGTACCAACAACTTCGGCTTCCATGTGTCAAGCGAATGCGAGAGGTCAGGGTATTTCTATAGATAACACCCCGGCCGGGCGAGGAAGAATGTCTATTTAAAGAGATTGGATCTCAGATCCATTCGGCACCACGCGGAAGAATACTCAGAGATTGCTAGAAAAGACCACCCCAACATGGCTAGTGCTCCCAGCTCCTCGTCCCGTCCCTGCGGCCCAGAAAAAGGCGAGTGGGAAAGGTGCTCCGTATCCCATGGTCAGCTGGAGAAGCTACAAACACAGGGATTTCTTCCTCCTGCGGATCTGGTCCATGTTCGAGCAGGGTTGACCTCCTTCAACAGTGAGACCCAGGCGGAGAATTTCCCCAATCCATCCGAAGGGGAACGAGTATGTTTTGTCCCCTACCTGCTAAGAGGCGTCGGGTTTCCAATTCATCCGTTCCTCAGAGGGCTTCTAGAGTACTATGGCCTCCAACTGCACAATTTTACTCCGGCCTCCATTTTGCACATCACGGGCTACGTCACTCTTTGCGAGCTATTCCTGGGTTGTGAGGCCCATTTTGAATTGTGGAGGAAGCTATTCTGCCTCGTCCCGCGTAATCATGAGGTATCAATATTCGAAGTGGGTGGAGCCGAAATATGGCGCATCGCTGAGACCGGATACCTGTCCGGCACACCAAAGAAGGCATCCGAAGAATGGCCTTCCGAATGGTTCTACATGGAGGACGTCGCACTTCCCGACCCAGTTCGGAGGGGTCTTCCCAAGTTCACAAGTGTTCCATTAAAGAAACGCCACAGCTGGCACCCTCGGAGTCTTGAGGAGGAAGATAGTGCGGAGGTTCGTCAACTCATGAGCAAGATAGGAACGCTCGCCCAGTCCAGAGTATCAATAATTGAGGTAATGGCGACTTCCATAGTGCGGGGGTCCAGCCACTCCAATACCGAGGGCTTCCCATGTGGCACTATAATCGGGAGTGTCGTGGAATTGTCACGGCAGATGTCCTAGTGTGAGGACTTAGTCGTGAGGCCAACGCATCTATGTGGTAGCTTGAGAGGGGTTGAGCGGAATCGAGAGACGCAACACAAGACAAGGGTTTAGACAGCTTCGGGCCCCGGGAAACATCATCCGGTAATAGCCCTACATGCTGTTTGTGGCTAGGTCTCATTATCATCACGAGAGAGTCGCCGGTAAACCGGCTCTTTGTGTCTACCCCTAGAGATTGTTTCTTCTTGCCTGTCCCTCTTGGGGAGCCCTTCCCCTCCTTATATATGTTGAAGGGGCGGTTTACATGACTAGTCCTAGTTGGATTAGGATTACTCTATTACAAGTGGAGTCCTAGTCTTGCTTCCTTTGTAAGGGAATAGTCCTTACGCTTTCCTCATAAACCGGCCCACCATTAACATGAACCGGCCTTCTGGGCCTTGGGCCTTGTCCTTTATCTGACCCGTCATCGGGGTCATTCGTGAATCGCCAGGCTCGTAAATCGTCAGACCAGTGAACCGCCAGACCCATGAATCGCCAGTCCTCTGGCGGGTTATGATGAAGCGCCAAGTCCGGCCGGGTTACGCCGCGGGGTATATCCCCGACATTAGCCCCCCGTTTAATTTGGATTTATCCATGTTAAACTGATCTACAACATAAACACAAGAACAAATTTGGCGGCTTGTGCTCCGGGTTAAATACTTATAAACCGACACTTGATCATCCTTAAATCCTTGTCATTTCTTCCTTCTAAAAAATCCGAGTCAATAAACCAGCTTCATAACCAATTTGCTTGCAGAAGATATTTTGTAAATAAAGAATCCATTTGAATCGGCCTTCAATGCTTTGATTTGACAAAAATATTGGTGTTCAAATATTCTACTGATATCAGCCAGCTTGTAGAACTTGCCGGTTTATCATTGCCAAAAATGCCGGGTTACTGATGATCCCGGTTCATGACCGTTTATAGACACCGGGTTATGATTGTTGCCAATACCGGGTCACACAATTAATCTTCCTGATTTGCCCAAAACTGAGAATTTGAAGATGTTCCTCCTTTATATGCACATTACCTGTAGCCCCCAAGTTTTAAGAGGAGAACATAGTGATAGCTTAAGACTTGTTTCAATATAAATATTGCAACCTTGAAGAAATCTAGATTGTTCATCTCAGTCACTAGTCACAACTGAGTATTCCATATATGTAGCCCCCAAGTGCCAGGTTGTCATGCTTGCAGCAACCTGGGACTTGAAATTGCTTGATGCTCAAAAAACTTCAACCAGTGTAGCCCCCAAGGGCCGGGTCATTATGCAATAATGAGCAGGGACTTTATAAATATGATCATGTAGATTTGAACGACAACGTGTAGCCCCCAAGGGCCGAGTCATTAAGGTAATACTGAGCTGGGACTTGATATATACTTCAATAAAAATAACATCTTATAATGTAGTCTCCATCGTAGGGCTTGAACCCACGTACACAAGGTTAAGAGCTTTCTGCTTTATCAACTGAGCAATGGACCCTTCAATATAATGGTTTTAACTTGTGTACCTTGAATTGTTGATAGGAGCAATTGGTAGCTCCGAAGGGCCGGCTCATTATGATGTGATGAGTCGGGTCTTCAATAAGGTGATGAAAAAAATGACTTTGCATTAGCCCCCAAGTGCGGGTCGTAAGCCTGTAGCGACTCGGGACTATTCCATCATATCCATCGATAAAATAGCCATTGCGCTAAAGCGACTTTGAAAACCGCAATCATAATATTGGTTATTGATAACCGTAATAAAAATCCAGCCATGTTGGCTATTAAAGATTTGAATAATATAACCTGGTTTGAAAATCGGTTCCTGCAATATAGACCAGTATATCCATGCAGATATGATGTATGCTATGATAATGTAATGATGATGCAATGTATGATGCAATATATGATGATGTATGTGTATGATAACATAATACTTCAATGAAACTAGCATGATAGTCACTGGAGTATCCTCGCTTTCTGTAAGCCGGCTCTCACATGACCCAATCGATGTTTTAACCTGGATAAGTTCAGGGTCTTGTTTAAAGATTGACTTATCGAGAGTACTCGAGGTCGGAGTAGCATCATGCAAACAGGCAGGTTTAACCAAGTTTCAATGAAGCCGGCTTAGTAGCCTGGGTTCATCCTCGCTATCTGTAAGTCGTGCCCTCACATGACAAACCGGCGTTTTAACCTTAACGAGTTCAGGGTCTTGTTTTAAAGATTGACTGTTAAGAGTTCGCGGGCCAATCAGGATTACCTGATGAAGAAGCAGCTGGCATACAGGCAGGATGACCCGGAAGGGTTATGTCCTCTTTGGTGAATACACCTATGTTTGAACAAGACAACCTAGTCAAAAGGGTAGTAATGCTATGTTCTCTTTGGTGAATACACCTATGTTTGAACAGGAAGCCTCCAAGTGACATATTCGGTCAAGAGGGTAGTAACACTATGTTCTCTTTGGTGAATACACCTATGTTTGAACAGGAAGCCCCCACGTGACATATTCGGTCAAGAGGCTAGTAACGCTATGTTCTCTTTGGTGAATACACCTATGTTTGAACATGAAGCCCCCAAGTGACATATTCGTTAGCTGTGCTCGCCGGGTACCTATGTTTGAGTTGTGCTGTGCATCCAACTCTCTTTGGTCCCTGTAATTTTTCTGAGAACTCGAACTTGCGAGAGATTAATTCTTTTAAACCGGGACTTCAAACCAAATATTGAGAGCTTCAAAGCTTTGTGGGAGACAGCTTTCCCTTGAGCCGGATTTTAAACTGGAATCCCTTTTTTTAAGCCATAAATTGTCTGACGGCCTTTAAATTAGCACCAATATGGCGGTTTAGGGTCCTGCATTAGATAACTTTGCAAGCCGGAGTAATTGCTTTTTTAAAGAAAGCAATATATAATATACAAATATACTGGATGGATTTCACCTGATGTATTTGGACCTGACGATCCTCAGCGGTGTTCGTCAGTCGACCCGGCACGTTGAATAGGCCGGACCGCAGGGTGGACAGTAAAAATGACTGCAACATCAGAGGCGGGAGAGAAAGCCAGTGCAGGATCCCGTTGAGTAATGCGACACAGACGACCACTTGTGTCGAATGATGTTGGCGCGCATCCAACTCCACAATATAAGAATACTTTTTGTAATGAATATTTTACCTGTGTATAAAAATACAGCAGGGCGGAGTAGTACTGCTGGGATATTTTAATATGTACATAAAAATAGATAAGATGAATAGCACCTGGTATCTTTATCGGATGAACGCAGACGCCGATGCCGGATAACGCACCGTGGTGCTTTGACTTTGTACAAAGGAATTGATCTGATGTATACTGTTGCAAATGAGTAGTAGTACTAGCTCTCTTGTCTTTGATTGCCCAACATGATTGAGATCTCCACGTGGGGAAACAGTCCCCCCATTTTCTTTTTTCTTAGTAGTAACTTTTTCCACAGGTCCACTGAAGTTTGACTTGCATCGTAAACTCCCTTTTGGTCCTGGTACGTTGCGACTCCGAAACTCAGGTTCCATGGACGAAATCCTTTGCACTCCCCCGGCTATGCTGAAGTAAAATCTGATGTTAATAATAACTCCATCGCCGGTTCGAGCTGTGACGATAGTGAAACTGGCCGGACCCTGCGACGTACGGCACCGCTGCAGGTGCGAGCTCCATTGTCACGACAGTCTTGGCCATTTACTGAACCAAGTAGTAGTAGCACATGCTGCATGCAGAGCGTCAGAAGTGGCGGTTCATCATCAGCAGTGTGAGGCGGCCGGGCGGTTTAGAGGCGACAAAGGGGCGCCAGCGACTCGGCAAAACGGTAACAGCGACTTGACGTGGAGGCGGTTTAGGTGCGACTGCAGCCGGTGGCTCGAAGTGTGAGGCCGCAGGGGCAGCAGCCCAAGTCAAGTCTCGGCGGCGGGTTGAAGCAGAGGCGAGGCCGGTTCACGGCTGCGGGGCGAGTGACAACAGCAGCCCGCGGTGTAACCCGGCGGGTCAACAGAGCTGAAGCGAGATACGGCAGCGACTCATGGAGGAGTGGCAAGGTGGTTACACCGCAGCGGCGGTTCAAAAGATGAACACGGCAGCTCTGTAGTTGGAAACTTGTTCATCGGCTAGGCGGAGTCGCGGTCGCAGCGGCGAGGCCCGGTGGCGGTTTGGAGCGAAACCAGGCGTGGCTTGGCGTTGACTCGCCATTGGGGAGGTGGCTCGTCGGCAGCTTGCTCGCTGCGGGTAACTCGGCCACAAAGCAGAGGCCGGGTCATTAACGGGGCGATTTGTGCGGCGAGGCCGGTGGCTCATATAGCGATTGAAGCGGTGGAGGGCCGCGGCGGCTCAGTCAATGAGGTGTATCTGCTGCAGCGGCGGGTCAGAGGCACGGCCGTGGCCGGTGAAAGGCGCGGACGGCGGGCGACGACTCAAGGCCGGCCGATGCGCTGGTGCAAGGCGCTGCATGGGTAACCCGGCGAGGCATGATCCGGTTCAAGGCCGCACCGGTTTACAGCGGCTCACGCTGAGGCGGAGATAATACGGCAACGAGGTACTGACGGCGAACGGAGCGAGATAGATTGCAGCGGTGGGCGGTTTGGAAGTATGAGAAGCTAGCGGGCAAAACAGGGTGGCGTGATGACTCGGGCGCTGCAGATGACGATGGAGGCGGCTCGGCATGTGACAAAACCGGTGTAACAAAGCGGACGACGGTTCAAAGAACGGCGGCCCGACGCAGAGCGACCCGGAAGCGGAAACCGTGGAATACCGGCCGCTGGGTCGGCCAACTCAGTTGAGCAGCAGCTTGGCGAAGCAACCGCGGCCGGGAAGCAGAGCTGGTGAGGGAGGGTCATCGTCCACGGCGTGAGGCGAACAAACCGCAGTTGCGGGGCGAGGCGGCCGACTCGAAGCGTATCCCGACATGCAGAGGGAACTCGCGGCGGATCGACGACAGATATGAACCGGGTGGCTCGAGGCTGGTCTTGCAGTTTGCGGAGGGGCCGACGTGGGGCACACCGCAGCCGCGGGGACACCGCGCAGAAGCAAGCGCTCGACCCGGGACTGGGGGTACCATGGAGATGACCCGGGGGCGGTTCGGTGGAGACGAGGGTGCAGACAAGGCCTGGAGCAGAGGAGCAATTGACCACAGCGGGTTAGCAGATCTTGCGAAGTAGCATCTGGAGGTGAACCGGCAACGGCGACTTGGCACGGGACGAGCCCGCAACGAACGAGGCGGTGATTGGAGGCCGCGAAGATGAGGTCGGGGGGAGTCACGCGGAGACGGAGCCTAGCGACTCGAAGACGAGGTTGTGGTGGCGACTCTGACGCGGCTGGTTTGACGAGGCGATGGCGGTTTAGAGCGGGGCGACACCGGCGACTCAGAGTCACGGCAGATAGCTGTAATTTGACTGATGTATGATTCGTGATTTGATGGCCCGATTCAGACTTATCCTGTGTTCGCACAGTTGGTATTTTCTTCTGACTTGGTCAACCTGCATTCGATCAATGTATCCGGACTCGACGTGTCGGCAAAAAACAAGCAGCAGCGGAGAACGACGTTCTTGGCGGTTTGTGATTGGTCCGCTTGCTCAAACGAGCGGCGGCGACTTATCTTGAAATATTGTACTATCAGATCCAAAAACTGTCTGGCGAATTGTTTTACCCCTGGCTACGGCTCTGCTGAAGATTTTTCTGAGCCGGATTATCCTGTGATTGTTCCATGCCAGAGCTTTACGAACTTCTTCATCCGAAAACTTGCGAACTTCTCGAACCCTAAAAAAGATCCCTCCAAAAACTCAACACCACCGTGCGTGGGCCCCACGGTGGGCGCCAACTGTCGTGGAATTGTCACGACAGTTGTCCTAGTGTGAGGACTTAGTCGTGAGGCCAACGCATCTATGTGGTAGCTTGAGAGGGGTTGAGCGGAATCGAGAGACGCAACACAAGACAAGGGTTTAGACAGCTTCGGGCCCAGGGAAACATCATCCGGTAATAGCCCTACATGATGTTTGTGGCTAGGTCTCATTATCATCACGAGAGAGTCGCCGGTAAACCGACTCTTTGTGTCTAGCCCTAGAGATTGTTTCTTCTTGCCTGTCCCTCTTGGGGAGCCCTGCCCCTCCTTATATATGTTGAAGGGGCGGTTTACATGACTAGTCCTAGTTGGATTAGGATTACTCTATTACAAGTGGAGTCCTAGTCTTGCTTCCTTTGTAAGGGAATAGTCCTTACGCTTTCCTCATAAACCGGCCCACCATTAACATGAACCGGCCTTCTGGGCCTTGGGCATTGTCCTTTATCTGACCCATCGTCGGGGTCATTCGTGAATCGCCAGGCTCGTAAATCGTCAGACCAGTGAACCGCCAGACCCATGAATCGCCAGTCCTCTGGCGGGTTATGATGAAGCGCCAAGTCCGGCCGGGTTATACTTCCGGCCGGGTTATGCTGCGGGGTATATCCCCGACAGGGAGGATGACACCTCTCGCTGCGGCCGGAAGGGTCCCGATACCCCCGCCGCTCTGGCCAAGATATTGGCCGAATTGTTCAAAGGGGAGGAGGAGGAATTTCTTCATATTAAGCGCAGAGATGGATATTCCATGTACAATCCTCCTAGCTGGGTAAGTCCCAACCCCTCTGCTCTACTTACTCCCCTCTCCAAGCCATTTTTAATGAATTTTTAATCCACCTATTTATGACAGCACTGGTGAAAGGTCTCCGAGGGGCTTTACATCCCCGCCCCACAGCCAGAGGACCACAATCGGGACCTTGACCCTGGATTCGAGGAGGATCCAGATATATTCGTGGTGCTCGCGGAAGGGGTGTTCTACCAGGTGAGCTATGACGGCACAGAAGTGGCCATCACCGCCGACTACGCCGGTCTTCTTCCTTCCTCCCACGTAAGTAATCAGGAGACATCTCCCCCGAAAGGGTTCCCTCGTTCTGCCTCACCCACCGCACTGTCTCGTGCCCCAAAGGGGAGGCGTTCGACGTGCCGTGCTGCCGCAGGAGTGACTCAGAAGAGAGCGGCTCCCACACCGGGAAAGCCTTCAAAGAGGAAGGCAAACGAAGACACGGTCGGGCCCTCATCGAAGAGGTACATGTTTGCAAGTATGTTTCTTAGCAGTCGCATCCAACTGTGACTTTCATGTTCGTCCTGTATCAGGAAAAGAATTCGCCAGACTGTGTCGGGAATCTGGCCAGTTATACTCCCAACAGCCGGGATCCGGCCCCAGCCGAGGACACGGGAGCCGATATGGGAGTGACGCTGGACTGTCCTTCGGCTGAGGGCTCGGAAGATATGTCCGTCACCAACTCGGAAGTGGAGAGCGCCATGAATCATCGGCACCGGAGGGCCATTTTATGAGACCCCCTCTCCTCGGAAGAGGCATTTAATGCCTTCAGCTTGGTTGATGCATATATCTGAGCTGCTCGAGATGGGCTTAGCAGAGCCACAGAGCAGCATTTAAAAGATGTGCAGGTGAACTTAATGTGACTGAATATGATAACCACATGCTAGTAGCCCCCGAGACTTAAAGTAGTTGGTACAACTGATTTAAGGATCGTTGTATAACCAGGTTCTTATGAAGAAGAACGACTTGCTAGCCCAAGAGCTAGAAAAGTGTCGGACACAACTAACTACTATTACCGCCGAACTAGAAAAATCCAAGAAGGCGTCCTCTGGTAATATTTCCCTCCATCGAGAAACAGTAATTATATACCAGCTGTGCTAACACTGTTGCTTATCTCATAACAGGATCGTCAGATCAACTGGAGGAGAAACTGAAAGATGCACAAGCGGGCGAGAAAGAGTCGAAAAGACTACACACCGCAGGTGAGCGGGTTCTGGCCCGAGTCAGACAGGAGAAAAACAAACTCCAGGATTCCAACACCCAGCTGGGCGAAGAACTAAAAGATGCGCGGGCCCAGTTGGCCGACTCCGTGAAGGAGAACAAAAGGCTGCGAGGCGGCATATTCAGTATGTGGCCGAACTTACCTTGTGATAGTTTGGAGATTAAAGGTGCTGATAGAGTTATTTGTAGGTATGCCGACGGGCCGTCCCGAAGAGGAGCCTTCCGGATCGTTGGACGATTTGCTGCAAGGGCTATCTCAAATGCACGAACAAGCTCAGCAGGCAATGCAGAGTGTTGCCAAGGCCTTGTGGCCCTCCGCCTCCCCTCCAGGAAGTATGGAAGAGCTTATAGAGCTATTCAAGGGAGCACGGCGGCGCTTCCGATTATGGAAAATATCGGCCTGCCGGGAAGGTGCACGAGAGTCCTGGGCCATGGTGAAAACATGGTATACCAAGCTTGATCCGAATGGCATGGCCCGGGTCGGACCTCTAGGGTCAGATGGGAAGGAAGTTCCCGTTAGTTTGGTATATGACCAAGTAGAAGTAGCCGCCAAGTATTCCCAACATGATTGCAAATTAGACAGCCTGCTGGACGGTATAGAACAGGAAATTTTTGAGTCCAAGTGACTATGTACTTTCCTTGACATATGTAATTCTAGCTGAAATGTAAAAACATTGTCATGGCAGACCTTTTCGCTTCAACCTCTGGACCCGAAGGTGCGGAGTGTTTCCGAATACTAGAGCGGCCGAATAGACTGGGGTATGAGTGGAAACTAGGCGTAGGGGTCATAGTTGCTTGAACAGACAAGTATCCGGCTAGTTATGTTATATTACATTAAAATTGTTAGAAACATCTTCCAGAGAGAATAGTTCCGTTAAGGTTTCCTTTCCCTAGGTGTACATGCGTTACCGTGCATGTCTGAACTGTGATTGAAAAATCGCAGTATATGTAACTTCTGGGGGTTCACAATGGAGTGAATGCAAGAAACATCTTTAGTTCACCGACCAAATATTCCCTTAAGAACACTAGCTTTCGACTTCACCCAGTCTGAGGTACACATCCGGATGACCCGGCAGTAACAATCGCAGAGGTGCTCCCTTTATGCCCTAGCCGAACTAACGGGAACGTAGGGCATAAGCACAGGAGCCAGGCAACCCAGCTTGGCCAAAACTTAAGTCATATCGATGCATATAATGGCAAAGAAAAGGTACATATGGGAAAAATGCATAGGTGATGAGCTTGATGCTCGAAAAATAATAATAGCAAGCTTCTGTCCAAGAAGCCCCCAGGTATAATGGACGTACATACTTGAAGATGTATGCGTCAGGGTGCACGATCTAGCCGCACGAAAGCTTTAAGGCTAAAGATAAAAAATGTAAAGAGAGAAAAAATGATGGAAATAACGGGAGGAGGAGACGAAGAAAGGATTTGGCGCTAGGCATAGAATCTTCGGAGTCTGGCCGTGTTCCAAGGGTTCGGCTCTAGGCGATTGTCTGGTGCATCACGCAGGCGGTACGCTCCTCCGGTGAGAACTTCGTCAATGATGAAGGGACCCTCCCACTTGGGCTTGAGTTTGTCCTTTATTTTCTCCGGCAGGCGTAGAATGAGTTCGCCAACATTATAAGTCTTGGCCCGCACTTCTCTGCTTTGATACCTGCGGGCCTGCTGTTGATAAAATGCGGAACGGGCTTTTGGGACGTCGCGCTCCTCCTCCAGGGCATCTAAGCTGTCCTGCCGATCAAGCTCGGCCTCTCTCTCTTCGTACATGCACACTCGAGGTGAGTCATGAATAATGTCGCAGGGTAACACTGCCTTTGCACCATACACCGTAAAGAAAGGTGTGTATCCGGTAGTGCGATTGGGCGTCGTCCGCAGCCCCCAGAGTACGGAGTCGAGCTCCTCAACCCAGTGTTTGTCCGATTCTTTCAAAGACCACACTAGTCTAGGCTTGATGCCGCTCATAATAAGACCATTGGCTCGTTCGACTTGACCATTTGTTTGCGGATGATAGACAGAGGCGTAATCGAGTTTAATGCCCAAATTGGCGCACCAGGTTTTCACTTCATCGGTTGTGAAATTAGAGCCGTCATCGGTGATGATGCTGTGTGGTACACCATAACGGTGCACAACGCCGGATATGAATTCTATCACCGGCCCGGACTCGGCCGTTTTAACTGGTTTGGCCTCTATCCACTTAGTGAATTTATCCACCATGACCAGCAGATATTTTTTCTTATGGCTTCCTCCTTTAAGGGGTCCAACCATATCCAGTCCCCAGACCACAAAAGGCCAAGTGATAGGGATTGTTTGTAGAACAGTGGGGGGCATATGGCTTTGGTTGGCGAAAAGTCGGCATCATACGCAACGTTCGACAAGGTCCTGTGCATCTTCTCGGGCCGTCGGCCAATAAAACCCTGTACGAAAGGCCTTGCTAACAAGGGCACGAGCTGCGGCGTGGTGCGCACCGAGACCAGCATGAATTTCAGCCAGGAGCTGCCTCCCCTCTTCCTCGGAGATACATCTTTGAAGGACTCTGGTAGCGCTCTTCTTGTAGAGCTCTCCGTCATGAACCTTGTAGGCCTTCGAACGCCGGACAATGCGGCGGGCCTCGTTCTGGTCCTCAGGGAGTTCTTTCCTATTGAGGTAGGCCAAGAAGGGTTTGGTCCATGGGGCAATGACTGCCATTATGAGATGGGCCGACGGTGTTATCTCGGTGGCTGAGCCCCCGATGATATCAGTGTGTTCGGAATCTGGGGTTGTGTTTGGATCCGGACTGGTGTTACCGCTCTCCCCTTGCCACACCACGGATGGCTTAAAAAACCTTTCCAAAAAGATGTTAGGTGGGACGGGGTCGCGCTTAGCGCCGATTCGAGCGAGGACATCCGCCGCTTGATTACTTTCTCGGGCCACATGATGGAACTCGAGCCGCTCGAACCGGGCCGACATTTCGATAAGCCGCCATCTTCGGGTCTTTGGCATCAAAGTCTCCATTTATTTGAGATATTGCGAGGTTTGAGTCCCCGCGCTCTTCCAGGCGTTGTATGCCCATGGAGACGGCCATCCAAAGGCCGTGCAATAAGGCCTCGTATTCGGCTGCGTTATTGGAGTCTGTGTATAATATCTGGAGTACGTAGTGGACGATGTCTCTAGTGGGGGACGTTAAAAAGACGCCCGCTCCAAGTCCTGCCAGCATTTTGGAACCATCAAAATACATAACCTAGTTGGAATATGTGCCGTACTCTTTAGGGAGTTCAGCCTCTGTCCATTCGGCTACGAAGTCAGCCAACACTTGGGATTTAATGGCTCGACGCGGTTTGTATGTTATGTCAAATGGAAGGAGCTCAATGGCCCATTTGGCAATCCGGCTCATAGCATCGCGGTTGTTTATTATGTCATTGAGTGGTACTTCAGAAGCCACCGTGATCGAACACTCCTGGAAGTAGTGTCATAGCTTCCGGGATGCCATGAAGACTGCGTATGCTATCTTTTGATAATGAGGGTACCGGGATTTGCATGGCGTGAGGATAGTGGATACGTAATATACTGGCTTCTGAAGCGGGAATTTTTGTCCGTCCTGTTCTTGTTCAATGACGAGCACGACGCTCACCACCTGGTGTGTTGCCGATATATATAATAAAATGGGTTCACCGACGTTCGGTGCGACCAGGATTGGATTTCTCGCTAGAAGGGCTTTTATTTCTTCTAGTCCGGCCGTTGCGGCATCCGTCCACTCGAAGTGATCGGTGTGCCGTAGAAGGCGATAGAGTGGCAATGCCTTTTCTCCCAATCGGAGATAAAGCGGCTTAAAGCTGCCACGCAACTGGCGAGTTTCTGGACCTGTTTAAGGTCCGTTGGAGTAGCCAATTGTGACAAAGCTCGGATTTTGGCTGGATTTCCTTCAATTCCTCTATTGGAAATGATGAAGCCCAGCAGTTTGCCAGCGGGGATGCCGAAAGCACATTTTTCCGGATTGAGCTTAATGTCATATGTACGGAGGTTGTCGAATGTAAGACGTAAATCATCTATGAGTGTTTCGACGTGTCTGGTTTTGATGAAGACGTCGTCCACATATGCTTCAACTGTCTTGCCGATCTGTTTCTCCAAGCACGTTTGAATCATGCGTTGGTAGGTGGCGCCGGCGTTTTTGAGCCCGACGGGCATGGTGTTGAAGCAGAATGGCCCATATGGGGTAATGAATGCTGTTGCAGCTTGATCGGACTCCTTCATTTTAATTTGATGGTATCCGAAATATGCGTCGAGGAAGCACAGAGAGTCGTGTCCTGCGGTAGCATCGATGATCTGTTCGATGCGGGGGAGGGGGAAGGGGTCATTGGGGGCAAGCCTTATTGAGGTCTTTGAAGTTGACGCACAGGCGCCAGTGTTTGTCCTTCTTTGGCACCATCACCAGGTTTGCCAGCCAGTCCGGGTGTTTTATTTCTCTAATGAATCCGGCCTCGATTAACTTGGCTAGCTCCTCCCCCATAGCTTGACGTTTGGATTCCGAAAAGCGTTGCAGTGTTTGTTTGACCGGTTTATATCCCTTCAATATATTGAGGCTGTGTTCGGCCAACCTGCGTGGGATTCCTGGCATATCAGAAGGGTGCCAGGCGAATATATCCCAGTTCTCGCGTAGGAAATCTCGTAGCGCGGTGTCGACCGTTCGGTCTAGTTGTGCTCCAATAGATGTTGTCTTCTTAGGGTCCGTTGGATGGACTTGGAATTTGACTATTTCTTCTGCCGGTTTGAAGGAGGTGGATTTGGGTCGTTTGTCTAGGATCACATCGTCCTTGTCCACCGTGGAGCGCAGTGTGGTTAACTCTTCGGCCACGAGGGCTTCAGATAATGCCTCAAGGGCCAGGGATGCAGTTTTATTTTCGGCTCGAAGTGCAATGTCCGGATCACTGGCGAGAGTGATTATGCCATTGGGCCCGGGCATCTTAAGCTTCATGTACCCGTAATGAGGTATAGCTTGGAAGCGTGTAAATGCCTCTCGCCCCAAGAGGGCGTGATATCCGCTTTTGAAAGGGGCCACTTGGAAGGTTCACTGTTCAGACCGATAATTCTCTGGCGTGCCAAATACCACGTCAAGCGTGATTTTCCCGCGCACCGTGTCTCCCGACTGGGAATGATTCCTCGGAAGGTTGTGCTGCTTTGCTCGATGCAGCTCCTGTCTATTTCCATTTTGTGGAGTGTGTCCTCGTAGATGAGGTTTAGTCCACTGCCGCCGTCCATGAGAACCTTGGTGAGCCGAAAGCCGTCCACGATTGGACTAAGAACCAAGGCAGCTGGTGCTCGGACTGTCCTGTATTTAGGTTCGTCACCGACATTAAAAGTTATAGTCGTGTCATTCCAAGGGTTTATTGCTGCGATTTGGCAGACTTCGACGAGTTCGCGGAGTGCCCTTTGGGGCCTGTTATTTGAGGCAAATGTCTCAAAGACCGTCAATACTTTGAGGTCGTCGTCTTCTGGGGGGTGTTGTTCTGGGGTATTCTTGGTGAGGATATCCTCGCCGCTCTTGGCCACTTGCCGGAGTATCCAATATGCTCTAAGGCTGTGAGTTGGTATGTTATTCGGTGTTGTGTGTATTTTGCATGGCCCATCGAGCCATCCTTCCAGAACGGTTCCGTGCCCCGTCATGGGCTTATATTTCTTTAGCATTGGACCGGGCATGCCACGAGTGTGCACCCTTTTTGCCTGAACGAGGGGTTGAGTGGGGACTGATGGCTCCCAACGGGCTGCCTGAGTTTTCCACGCGCTTTCCATCGCGCCGTACTTCTGTACGATAATTGCCAAGTCAGCGGAGTGTAATATGCGACGGCGGTTGATGGCGTTGAGGATTCCTTCGTCCATGCAATTATTGCGGAACGCTGAGATCGCGTCTTCGTCGCGGCAATCTTTAATCTTGTCTTTGACAAGGAGGAATCTGGCCCAGAAGTGGTGAACCATTTCCTGAGACTGATGTCGTATGCTCGTGAGAGCGCTTATATGTGGGTGGGTGGTATTAAATCCGAACCCTGACCCAATTTTGGATCCGGGGTCTGAAGATCTTTCGAACTTAACAGTTCGGGCTCCGAAACATCAACTGATTTCTTAAGTTCGTCGTCCGATTCTATGTTCGGAGGGCAGGATGCAACTCTTTGCAGGTGGGTGTCCGGCCTTTCAAGGTCGGAGACCTGGACATAGTCCATCCTCAGCATAGAGGAGGAGTTGTCATCTCGCTCCTCGACTACCACTATCTGGTGGGTGATCGGTGGGAGATTTGATTTCTCTCTGATCGGGTTTAAGCCCAATTTGATCATAGTCTGTAGCGACCCCCAGGGCGGCGATGCGATCTAGGAGCTCATTTAAAGACGAAAGTTCCGCCGGATCCATCTGCTTGGAGTGTTCGGAGTCAATACAGGGGATTTTCGATGACCCGAGAGGTCATCGTCGGCTTAACGGCCGATCGGGCGGTCATGGTAAAGCCGCCCAGCCGGAGGGTTTGGCCTGGGGCCAGCGCACCTCCAGAGGTGATATTGTCCTTGAGCACAAGGCAAGCCATCGATCCTATCTTCGACGTCACAGCGGAACTCTCAATGAAAGCACCAATGTCGGTGTCAAAACCGGCGGATCTCGGGTAGGGGGTCCCGAACTGTGCGTCTAAGGATGATGGTAACAGGAGACAGGGGACACAATGTTTACCCAGGTTCGTACTCTCTCTATGGAGGTAATACCCTACTTCTTGCTTGATTGATCTTGATGAATATGAGTATTACAAGAGCTGATCTACCATGAGATCGTAATGGTTAAAACCCTATGTGTCTAGCCTGTATGACTATGGTTATGAGTCTTCGATCCTACAAACATATCCCTCCGGTTTATATAGACACCGGAGAGATCTAGGCTTACACAAAGTCGGTTACATAGAAAGGAATCTTCATATTCGGTCGCCAAGCTTGCCCTCCACGCCAAGGAGAGTCCCATTTGGACACGGGTAGAGTCTTCGGTCTTTGTATCTTCACATACCATCAGTCCGGCCCATGGCTAACAGGCCGGACGCCCGAGGACCCGTCCAGGACTCCCTCAGCCATGTCCTAAAGACATCAAAGGTATTTGTAGTTTCCTTGGTCATGCTGGTTTCTATAGGAGATTTATTAAAGACTTCTCTAAAATTTCTAGGCCTCTTACAAACCTTTTACAAAAGGATGTTCCATTTGTTTTTGATGATGATTGTGTAGAAGACTTTGAAACACTTAAGAAAACCTTAATTTCTGAACCTATTATTCAACCACCTGATTGGAACTTGCCCTTTGAAATTATGTGTGATGCTAGTGATTATGTTGTTGGTGCTGTTTTAGGACAAAGAGTTGATAAGAAATTAAATGTTATTCATTATGCTAGTAAAACTCTAGACAGTGCCCAAAGAAATTATGCTACTACTGAAAAATAATTTTTAGCAGTTGTGTTTGCTTGTAATAAATTCAGATCTTACATTGTTGATTCTATAGTGATTGTTCACACTGATCATGCTGCTATTAAATATCTTATGAAAAAGAAAGATGCTAAACCTAGACTCATTCGGTGGGTTCTCTTGCTACAAGAATTTGACTTACATATCACTGATAGGAAAGGAGCTAATAACCCCGTAGCTGATAACTTGTCTAGGTTAGAAAATATTCTTGATGACCCACAACCTATTAATGATAGTTTTCCTGATGAGCAATTAGCTGCAATAAATGTTTCTCATAACACTCCTTGTTATGATGACTATGCTAATTACATTGTTGTTAAATATATACCACCTAGCCTCACTTACCAACAAAAGAAAAAATTCTTTTATGATTTAAGACATTACTTTTGGGATGACCCACATCTTTATAAAGGAGTAGATGGTCTTATTAGACATTGTGTACCTGAGCATGAATAGGGAAAAATCCTGCGAAAATGTCACTCCGAAGCTTACGAAGGGCATCATGCGGGAGATAGGACTGCTCACAAGGTATTGCAATCTGGTTTTTATTGGCCTACTCTCTTCAAGGATGCCCATAAGTTTGTTTTATCTTGTGACAAATGTCAAAGAATTGGTAATATTGGTAAGCGTCAGGAAATGCCTATGAATTATTCTCTTGTTGCTGAACCATTTGATGTTTGGAGTTTTGATTACATGAGACCTTTTCCTTCCTCCAATGGGTATACACATATTTTGGTTGCTGTTGATTATGTTACTAAGTGGTTAGAACCTATTGCAACTAGTAGTGCTGATCACAACACCTCTATAAAAATGCTTAAGGAAGTTATTTTCCCAAGGTTTGGAGTCCCTAGATATTTAATGACTGCTGGTGGTTCACGCTTTATTCATGGTGCTTTCCGTAAAATGCTTGCTAAGTATGATGTCAACCATATAATTGCATCACCTTATCATCCTCAGTCTAGTGGTCAAGTTGAACTCAGCAATAGAATAATAAAATTAATTTTACTAAAAACTATCAATAGGCCCCGAAAGAGTTGGTCTAATAAATTAGATGATGCACTTTGGGCTTACCGAACAACATATAAAAATCATATGTGTATGTATCCTTATAAAATGGTTTATGGAAAAGCTTGTCATTTGCCTCTTGAGTTAGAACATAAAGCATATTGGGCAATTAAAGAACTCAAATAGGATTTCAAACTTGCCGGTGAAAAGAGGTTATTTGATATTAGCTCACTAGAAGAATGGAGAACTCAAGCTTATGAAAATGCCAAATTATTTAAAGAAAAGGTTAAAAGATGGCATGATAAAAGAATCCAAAAGCGTGAGTTCAAAGTTGGAGAATATGTTCTTTTGTACAACTCTCATTTCAGATTCATTGCAGGAAAACTTCTCTCCAAATGGGAAGGACCTTATGTTATCGAGGAGGTTTATCGATCCGAGCTATCAAAATAAATAATGTCGAAGCTACTAACCCGAAGGTTGTCAACGAGCAAAGAATAAAACATTAGATGTCAGGTACGCCCATTAATGTTGAAAGCAAACTTATCCAAACTATGACACCGGAAGAACAAATAGAAGAGACCTTCCGGAACACTCCAGAATAACCGAAAAGGAGGAGGTACGTGATACGGTAAGTAAACGGACTCCGAAAAATCAGCAAAAATATTTTCTGTCAGTTTTGGATTATATTAAAAATTAGGAAAATAAGAAACAACCAGGAAGGCAACCTGGCAAGCCAGGCGCACCCAGGTGGGTTGTGCCCACCTCGGGTACCTTCCGAACTCTGTTTTTCTTCCGTTTGCTTGTTCCCCAATACAAAAAAATCTTTATATACCCCCAAACCTATTGACCACCGTATAACGGAGAAATCTTCTGTTTTCTTTTCTCGTTATTTTCTGTCAGATCCATCAACGCCAGCATTGTCGGATCACGGGTTCCGGCAAAACCCTCAAGGTTCAAACACTGGGGTGTGCACGGAGATCTCCCCCTACCGATCCACATCCTAGCTTCGCTAAGACCTCAAGGGCTAACTCGACGAACTCGCAACACAAGGGACACAAGATTTATACTAGTTCGGGCCACTGTTGTGGTGTAATACCCCACTCCAGTGTGGTGGTGGTGGATTGCCTCTCGGGCTGAGGATGGACAGTAACAAGGGGAAGAACAGACTCCTGAGGTTGAGGTGTTCTTGTGCTCGATGTGTGTCTAAGGATTGGCTAAAGATCAGATGCCTCCGAATGAGTTCGAGACCCGTTGCCTCCTACTGTGGTGGCTAATCCTATTTATAGAGGCCCTGGTCCTCTCCCCAAATATTGAGCGGGAAGGGAGCCACCAACGGCCAATTTTAAAGGGGGCAGCTAGTACAGCTTATCCTGACAAAAGCAGTCTTCGCCTGCAAAAGGCTCTGGTGGTGATGCCGCCTTGGGCTCCATGGTGACCTCCATCTTGTCGTCCTACTAGTCTTGGTCTCGTTGCACTGATATGGAAACCTTTGCTTAACACCACGGTACTCCGCACCTGCGCTTGCTTCCTTAGCACCAAAGAGGAAACAAGGACACTGTGCATGCGGGCACCCGCCTGGTGCCCGCCTGATCTTGATCGTCATGGCTCACGTCACAAGAACCTCGCGAGGTTTGCCTTTCCTTGATCTCTCCGCCCCTCGCGAGCCAACCTGGTGAGGATGCTCCCGAGGAGGTCTTGTGTCATCCGCCTCGCGAGGCTTGGCCCCTCGCGAGGGTCTTGATTGCTTGTTGGTGAAGATGGGCCGTACGGGCCCGCTCGCAGAGCCACGCCGTGGGCCGCGGGTAGGCATGTCTGGGACCCCCATTCCCAGAACGCCGACAGTAGCCCCCGGGCCCAAGGCGCGCTCGGGCTTGGCTTCAAGGCGAAGCCAAAGGTCAATTGCGGAGCACCGCGGGCCCCAATAGCCTGCGGCCTTGGTCGACGCGTGGCGGTTGATTGGACGTGGGCGTCTCCATTTCCCCATGCTGCCTTGGAATCCGCCTGGCTACGCGGCCACCACAACCTACACAGTTATTCTTCCATCGCCCGCGCCATATTTCCCTTGTTCCTCTGCTTCTCCGAGACTCTGCTCCTCTTTCCAATCTGACCCGAGCTCTGCCCACTCCATCGCCATGGCGCCAAAACAAGCGGATAAGGGGAAGAAACCTCCGTCTTCGGCCAGTGCGCCTCCGACCATTGAGCCCGCAGTAGGCAGATCGTTGGTACTCAACGACTAGGCCATGGGCAAGGTGCGCCCCATGCTCGCCTCTAGTTTCAATTAGTGGGGAAAGATGGTGGCTTGGCCTGCGTCTCGAGCTCATATTGACAGGGCAGTCACCGAAGTTCCGCTCTTCATCGACGCTCTCTGGGCTAGCCTAGTTGCCCCTTTTTCCGCCTTCTTCAACGCAGTGCTCGAACATTACTAGATGCACATGCTGCATCTTGACCCCCAATCCGTGACCCTTCTTGCCGTCTTCGCCTTTGTTTGCGAGGCCATGGTGGGCATTGCCCCTTCCGTGGCCCTTCTCCGCCACTTCTTCTCGTTGCATCTGATGGATCCCCGGCAGAGCTCGGGATGCGTGAGCTTCCACGCCGTGGCTGAGACGGCCGGCTCGAGGATCGATTTTGACCTTCCGCCGTCCGCTGATACGTCTCCAACGTATCTATAATTTTTTATTGCTCCATGCTATATTATCTACTGTTTTGGACATTATTGGGCTTTATTATTCACTTTTATATTATTTTTGGGACTAACCTATTAACCGGAGGCCCAGCCCAGAATTGCTGTTTTTTGCCTATTTCAGAGTTTCGCAGAAAAAGAATATCAAACGGAGTCCAAACGGAATGAAACCTTCGGGAACGTGATTTTTAGGAAGAATATGATCCGGGAGACATGGACCCTATGTCAAGAAAGAAAGGAGGAGGCCACGAGGTAGGGGGCGCGCCTACCCCCCAGGGCGCGCCCTCCACCCTCGTGGGCCCCCTGTTGCTCCACCGACGTACTCCTTCCTCCTATATATACCTACGTACCCCCAAACGATCAGATACGGAGCCAAAAACCTAATTCCACCGCCGCAACCTTCTGTACCCACGAGATCCCATCTTGGGGCCTGTTCTAGACCTCCGCCGGAGAGGGCATCTCACGGAGGGCTTCTACATCAACACCATAGCCTCTCCGATGAAGTGTGAGTAGTTTACTTCAGACCTTCGGGTCCATAGTTAGTAGCTAGATGGCTTCTTCTCTCTTTTTGGATCTGAATACAATGTTCTCCCCCTCTCTCGTGGAGATCAATTCGATGTAATCTTCTTTTTGCGGTGTGTTTGTTGAGACCGATGAATTGTGGGTTTATGATCAAGATTATCTATGAACAACATTTGAATCTTCTCTGAATTCTTTTATGTATGATTGGTTATCTTTGCAAGTCTCTTCGAATTATCAGTTTGGTTGGCCTACTAGATTGATCTTTCTTGCAATGGGAGAAGTGCTTAGCTTTGGGTTCAATCTTGCGGTGTCCTTTCCCAGTGACAGTAGGGGCAGCAAGGCACGTATTGTATTGTTGCCATCGAGGATAACAAGATGGGGCTTTTATCATATTGCATGAATTTATCCCTCTACATCATGTCATCTTGCTTAAGGCGTTACTCTGTTTTCATGAACTTAATACTCTAGATGCATGCTGGATAGCGGTCGATGAGTGGAGTAATAGTAGTAGATGCAGGCAGGAGTCGGTCTACTTGTCTCGGACGTGATGCCTATATACATGATCATACCTAGAAATTCTCATAACTATGCTCAATTATGTCAATTGCTCAACAGTAATTCGTTCACACACCGTAAAATACTTATGCTCTTGAGAGAAGCCACTAGTGAAACCTATGGCCCCCGGGTCTATCTTCATCATATTAATCTTCCAACACTTATTTATTTCCTTTTCTTTTTTACTTTGCTTTTATTTTACTTTGCATCTTATCACAAAAATACCAAAAACATTATCCTATCATATCTATCAGATCTCACTCTCGTAAGTGACCGTGAAGGGATTGACAACCCCTTATCGCGTTGGTTGCGAGGATTTATTTGTTTGTGTAGGTGCGAGGACTCGCGCGTAGCCTCCTACTGGATTGATACCTTGGTTCTCAAAAACTAAGGGAAATACTTACGCTACTTTGCTGCATCACCCTTTCCTCTTCAAGGGAAAACCAACGCAGTGCTCAAGAGGTAGCATCCGCGGGCAGATTTCAGACGCGCTAGGTGTATGTAGACGTAGGGGTGCTTAGCCCCCTGCTTTCGCCTCCGTTGTCGCCCGCCGTCTCCAACTCCGGCTGGGGCCATGAGAAGCTCGAGAGCCCTTGCCTTGTCCCCGTCTGGCTCAGGCTGAAGAAGCTGAAAGACCTTGGTGTGACTGCGCCTATGGTGGTGAAGGAGTTCGTCAGGCACCGAGTCACTCCGCTTCAGCGCCATTCTCGTCTGATGTGGGCCTTGCTCAACAGCAAGGACCATATGAGGCTTCAGGAGTCCGGGCTCCCTCTTGAGATGCGGCAAACGGTGCTTGAGGTCCTAACGGGCGTTCCGTTGCCAGACGACATGCCTGGGAGGAGTTGTCTGCTGTACCGCTGCTCGAACAAGGCGGAATTTGTGGAGCACATGCCTTCTTTTGATGAGTGGGGGCTGCGCTCGGATGGTCTGGTGGGGCCCCGTGAGAACCCTGTCAATGCGGTTCCCATCTTTCCTGCTGGCGTCGAGCTCGCCCCGAGTGTGGTGGCAGGGGGGCGAGCACCGTCAGAGACTGGTGGCCCGAGCGCCGAGGTGCTGATGCCGCCTGGGGCCCCCGGGGCGTCGTCCTCAGGAACTCATGATTCTTCCCTTGGGGCATCGGTTGCGGAGGCGATGTGGTACGCGGCTCCCGAGGCCGAAGCTCCTGAGACCTCGGGAGGTCGCTGCGAGACGGCGCCCGATTGCTCTCCTCAGCTCGGCGCCCCTGAAGCTGTCCCTTCGAGTGCTTCTCCGGTTTCGCCCCGTGCCGGCCGCCACGTCCAGTGCTTCGGTCGGCTTTGTGTGGACTTCGAGGAGCTCTGCAAGATGAAGGGATCCCCGAGCGGCAACGGTGGTATCTTCGGGTTGTTGAAGCGGAGGAAGTACATCGCCGTCGATGAGTAAGTACTGCATCTTTGTGGTTTCTTGAGTGATGCTTTCCTTCCTGACGGTGGTCCTTTAGGGTCCCTTCCGCCAAAGCTGCTGCATCTCCTAAGGAGCAGCCTCCTCTCTCCTCGACTCCCCTGCTGGCCTTGAACGCCCCGAGCCTGCATGTCGTTCCTGGTGCAGGGCCGGTTGGAGAGGCGCGCTCACCTCCATGGCACCTTGAGCCCGCGGCCTCATCGCCCCTCCTTCGCGGCCTTGCTTGGAGCTCGGCGAGCGTGCCTAGGACACCTCCTCTGGTCATGGACGGTGGCTGGTTGGCTTCGGTCTTTGGCTCCTCTTCAAGCAGTGGGCCCCGGCTAGTTCGGGCCCCTCACGAGGCCTGGTTGGCGCTTGGGGCAGCGCCAACCCCCAGCCCCCTGCTGAGAGGGGGCGCGCCGCTTCAGGCCTCACATGCAGCCCCCGTGGTGGAGGACGAGATGGGCCATGCGCTTGAGTTTGAGCACGGACGGAGCGTCGTTCACCATGAGCTCTTCCAGGAGGCGATGGGCGCGATGAACTGGCTTGGTGGGGAACTCGCGAACGTTGACGTGCGCCTCAAGGCTGAGGGTCTTCGGCTGGCAGAGGAACGGCATAAACTGAAGGTGGCTATCAACCTTGGCCGCCATCAGCGCGATCTTGACAATGCAAAGGCCGAGGCGTCTCTTGAGGTCTCTCGTGAGGCTTGCTCCCGAGCTTTGGAGGAGGCTCGCGAGGCTGACCACCGTCACGAGGCTGCGGAGAAGCGCGCGTGGGAGCTCCAGGCCTGGAGTGCGTCCCTGGAGCAGCAGGTGGAGGCATGCAAAGCCGCCCTTGCATCACTGAGGGGGATGCCCGCCGAAGAAGAAGAGATCCGGAGGCGCGAGGAGGCGTTAGCACTGGAAGCCGTGGAGCGTAGCCTCGAGCTTGAGCGATTGGAGAGGAGGGAGGGTCAAGTTGCCCAAGCGGAAGATGCTATTGGTGCTCGCGAGGCCAAGGCCCAGGAGGAGGTCGATCGTCGGGTGGCCGAGGTTCGTGCGGGTCTTGAGGGTAGGCATGACCTGAAGTGGAAGCTTGCGGAGACGGAAGCTGCGGGTAGGGCCGCTACACTTAGGCCTAGGCTAGCTGAGGTGGAGAGGCGCGAGGAGGCCACGGCAGCCACCCTGGTCATGGCGCAGGCAGAATTAGCCTCTGCCCGCACCGAGTTACTCTCCCTCCACAAGCGGGTTGCTGATGCCGAGTCCGTTGCGCGGCAGAACAAGGAGGAAGTGCTTCAGCGGCGGACGCTGGAGCGTGAGCACGCCCCCATGCTTCAGGGCCTTAGGGTCAGGGCCAATGTGGTGCTGGGCCACGTCTGTGACGAGAATGCTCCGCATCCCCACTCGAATGACTATGCCTGTCACCTTTGCTTCTTCTCCGACGTGGTGACGCGTCTGGAAGCTCGATCCAATAGAGCTCACCAGCTCGTGGAAGAGAGGAGCCGTGGCCTGCTCAGGCGCGCGTTCTCCCGCGTCTTTAGCCATCTTCAGAACACTTACCCCGACTTCGACTTCGACGCCGCCATTGCCCCCGTACCCGTGGCCATCCGGGGCGACCTGGCGCGGTGGGTGGAGGACAGCATGGATGCGCTGGCCAGGGCCTTCGCTTCTGAGGACGACGCGGTGGTAGTCGCGGCAGACGAAGGCGACGTGGTTGACGACGGCGATGTCGGGGCCGGCGAAGGTGGAGGCGACGCCAGCGACGGCGACATCGACGCCAGCGGTGCGTCTGAAGATGACCTGGGGGACGCGGCGAGCAACATGTCCGGCTGATCCCATGTTCCCCTGCTGTTTTACCCTGTATGCAAAAACTTGGGCATGGCCCCTAAAGATTGTAAGAGCATTTTGAGAGGGGGAGCCCCTCATGTAAACAAATCGTAGTTTTTATTCTTCTATGCCAAGCTGAGTGTGCACCTTTGTGAATCCATGAGTCTGGTGGCAAGTTTGCTATTGCGGCTTACCTTAGCCGAGGCAAGCCCCGAACTGGATCGTGAGGTCGTGAGCTCCGAGGAACTCCTGAAGGGTCTGCCGATTCGCCCAAGAGGGCCTCGCGAGAATCAGGCGCTAACCGTGGCATCGACGCGCGTGGAGCGTGTGTGATACGCCCAGCCTCGCTCGCGAGGGGCCCACGAGGGGGAAGCTATGGAGTGCGAGCTCTGAATTAAGGCGAGAACCAGATTGCAAGAAATCGCTCAAACAAGAAAAGGCACCCCCCACGCATAACAATGGAAATCCAACTTGAACTCAAATCCAAACCCAGAAGGCAGGGCTACAGAAAAGAGATCAAAAGCAAATGGCCGCGTCCGGCGCCTAGTCTAGTATTCTTGTCTTCTCACCAGCGTGGAGCTAAGTGCTGCCACTAGGACGTGGGAGGGAGCCCCCGAGGCCCGAGGGTAGCACTCTCGAGGCTCCGGGGCATGTACAACCCCACTCATTATTACGTGAGAGTGTCACGGGCGGCGATCTTCACAGGCGTGAGCCTTACTTCATATTGCCAGAAGAGGGCCCCGCCTTGCGCCACCCTCGACCACCATTGGGGGCGACCGGAAACCTGGACGACACCAAGGGGAAAAGGGGACGCTAGCAGCGCCCTCGACGACCACGGGTCCTCTGCCGGGGGTAGGCTTTCCAGCACCTCCCCGGCAGAGGGCCTACCTCCAGGGGACGCCTTGCTCCGTGCAGCGCGGGGAGGGGTCCGGCTCCCGACCCCTCTCCTGCAGCCCCCAGTGCGCTCCCCCTGGCAGAAGGGAGGCCCCGAGCTAGGGCCGCCAGCCGCTGTGGTGACCTGATCCTCCTGCGCACCATGGTTAGCGTAAGCCTACTCCTGAGGAATTAGTGGCACCCTGTAGACGTTGTCGCCGGCGCAGTTGGTGAGGCTTTCGGACAGCTCCTGAAAGGTGCCGGCTTCTAGCGCCTCCTCCTCCCAGCCCGGCTCGAGGAACAAGCCTGGGTCGTCTTCCAGCATGGTCCACCATGCGGGGCACGTAGGCCTCCGAGGCCGCCGCCTCGAAGACCTCGCCGTAGTGCCCCACACTCCATGTCGCCCGTCCTAGCGTGCCGCCTCGAGGATGGTAGGGTTGCATCCCGCCCGGACCGTAGGTGGCGGCGCTCGTGCCCGCGCCCAGTGGAGGTGGCGCGGGCGCGAGTGGGTGTACAGCTCCGTTGGTTGCGCCAGTGTCGATGAAGCCTGGTGGTGCACCTGTGGGCACGCGGGCGCGGCGTGGTCCGCCATGCGACCCGGCCGCAGCTTGTGGCGTGAGAGGAGTACAGAAGGGTGGCACTCCTGAAGCCGCGGCATCGAAGAGCTCGGCGACGCGCTCTAACAAAGCATCTCGGCCGCTCTCCATCAATCGGCATCGCAGCAGATCTCGAGCCACTGTGAGCGCGGCCGTCATGTTCGCCTGCTCCCGCCGGGTGTGCTGCGCCGTGGGGGCAGCGTGGCTTGAGGCCCTCGCGGCCGCTCGCACTTGTCGTGGAGTAAGAGCAGAGGGTGAGTGACCGCGCCGCCCGCGCCCCGCGGTGTTTGGCGGTGCGCGTGCTGCCTGAGGCGTGGGGTTGAGGTCTTCTTGGGCGGACGGCGCCGCCCGGGCTGGCCAGGCCGCCCAGCGGTCGGTATTGGCTCTTGAGTCGCCGGACATCGGAGCCGTGGAGCGCCAAAGGATCAACGAGCAGATCGGCTAGTGGAAGAAGAGCTCCGGTGCACCCCTACCTGGCACGCCAAATGTCGGATCATGGGTTCCGGCAAAACCCTCAAGGTTCAAACACTGGGGTGCGCACGAAGATCTCCCCCTATCGATCCACGTCCTAGCTTCTCTAGAACTCAAGGGCTAACTCGATGAACTCACAACACAAGGGACACAAGATTTATACTTGTTCGGGCCACCATTGTGGTGTAATACCCTACTCTAGTGTGGTGGTGGATTGCCTCTCGGGCCAAGGATGAACAGTTACAAGGGGAAGAACAGCCTCCTAAGGTTGAGGTGTTCTTGTGCTCAATGTGTGGCTAAGGATTGGCTAAAGATCAGATGCCTCCGAATGAGTTCGAGACCCGTTGCCTCCTACTGTGGTGGCTAATCCTATTTATAGAGGCCCTGGTCCTCTCCCCAAATATTGAGCGGGAAGGGAGCCAACAACGACCAATTTGAAAGGGGACAGCTAGTACAGCTTATCCTGACAAAAGTAGTCTTCGCCTGCAAAAGGCTTTGGTGGTGACGCCGCCTTGGGCTCCATGGTGACCTCCGTCTTGCCATCCTGCTAGTCTTGGTCTCGTTGCACTGATATAGAAACCTTTGCTTGACATCTCGGTACTCCGCGCCTGTGCTTGCTTCCTTAGCACCAAAGAGGAAACAAGGACACTGTGCGCGCTGGCACCCGCCTGGTGCCTGCTTGATCTTGATCGTCATGGCTCACGTCACAAGAACCTTGCGAGGTTTGCCTTGCCTTGATCTCTCCGCCCCTCGCGAGCCAACCTGGTGAGGATGCTCCCGAGGAGTTCTTGTGTCGTCCGCCTCACGAGGTTTGGCCCCTCGCGAGGGTCTTGAGTGCTTGTTGGTGAAGATGGGCCGTACGGGCCCGCTCGTAGAGCCACGTCGTGGGCCGCAGGCAGGCAAGTCTGGGGACCCCCGTTCCCAGAACAGCGACAAGCATCATGTATTCTTTCCCCTCCAACAACGTAGAAGAGAATGCTTGGTTGATGAAGATTGAATTGAAGAGAGAAGAGCCCAAAGAATCTTTCAAGAGGGACAAGAGCAAGGAAGCTGTTGGAGAACAAGATCCAACAGGAGAGCAGGCCTTGCCCTCGGAGGAAGAAGAAGACATCCTTTAACCATACTAGGAATACCTCACTCCCACCGAGATTGAAGCCTTTAGGATCATCGAAATGGTTCATGTGCAAAACAAATATCCCACTCGTGAAAATATTTTATTGCAAGAGCACATCATTACCCTTCGGAGCGCCACCCGAAGATTGGAGTATCTTTTGAGCCCGAAAGAGAAGGACGAACCCTCCACTACATCATCACCACCACCTTCTTCATCACCAAAGGAGACTTTATATCGGGTATGGGCACTGCCCTTGGCTTGTGCCAAGCCTGGGGAAGGTGCCCCGGTATCATATCACCCCCACTATCTTTTGCATTTATTTATCTTAGTTCGATCCTTAGTTATCTTTCGATTTTGTTGAATAAAAGTTTAGTTCGATCCTTTCTTTTCAAGTGCTTGCTTAGTGATCTATCCTTATAATCGTGTGCGAGATATATAATAAAGTTTAGTTTGAGTTTTGCTTTCTTGACTTTCATGATTAATAAAAAGAAAGGAATAAATGAAAAAGATCATATGCTAATCTTATGGTAAGTAATGACATCACATAAGGAAGAGTGAAAGTAGTAAAATTTATTGGAGATTGACAAACATAGCATTGGTTAATGATGCAATTCATGAAAGAATTAATAAGGGAAGAGAAGATTCACAGGCAAATACACTATCTTGGACATCTTTTATGATTGTGAGCCCCCATCAAAATATTATATGCCAAAATTGTTGATGTTGGACAAGGAAGACAACGTAATGATTTATGTTTGTTCATATTCACATAGAAGTTATATTGTCATAGATGCTTTAACATGTGGTGCTTGCCCCCGGTCTTTGCTAGCCAAAAAAATCCGCACTAAGTAGAGATACTACTTGTGCATCGAAAACCCTTAACCCAAATCTTGTTTTGAGAGTCCACTATACCTACCTATGGATTGAGTAAGATCCTTCAAGTAAGTTGTCATTGGTGCAATAAGGCAATAAAATTGCTTCTAAATGTCTTAGATCATTTAGTGTAAGCTAAAATTGAGCGTTGTACGAACTTGTGACGGCAAAATAATAAAGGCGACAGACTGCAATAAAGGTTGCTATCATAAGGGGCAATATAACGTGATGTTCTTTTGCGCTAAGAGATCGAGCATGCAACCAGAAGCGCATGGCAACCTATGCTTCCCTCTGCGAAGGGCCTATCTTTTACTTTTATGCAAGAGTCAAAGTACCTCTCTATTCCTTTTTATTTTTCTCTTTTGGCAAGCACCATGTGGTGAGGAAAGATCTAGACACATATATCCAGTTGGATATGGGTGGGCATGGGCTATTATTGTTGACATCACCCTTGAGGTGAATACGTTGGGAGGCGAAACTATAGGCCCCTATCTTTCTATGTGTCTGGTTGAAACTTTTTGCTCATGTGTATGCGGTGAGTGTTAGCAATCATAGAAGACTATATGATGGTTGAGTATGTGGATGATACGTCTCCAACATATATATAATTTATGAAGTAGTCATGCTATGTTTACAAAAAATTTATATGATTTTGGTACGATTTGATTAGAACTAACCCGGACTAACACTGTTTTCAACAGAACTACCGTGGTGTCATTTTTTGTGCAGAAATAAAAGTTCTCGGAATGGGCTGAAAATTTATGGTGATTTTTTATGGACCAAAAGAGACCCCGAAGCACAATAGTTGGGCTAGAAGAGTCTCGAGGAAACCACAAGGGTGGAGGGCGCGCCCTTGTCTTGCCGCTTCCTCGTGGACCCCCTTGACGTGACACCGACGCCAAAAGTTCCTATAACTACCAAAACGCCCGAAAAGAAACCCAGATTGGGAGTTCCGCTGCCGCAAGGCTCTTAGCCACGAAAAACCAATCAAGATCCTGTTCCGGCACCCTGCCGGACGGGGAAACCATCACCGGTGGCCATCTTCATCATCCCGGCGGTCTCCATGACGAGGAGGGAGTAGTTCAGCCACGGGGCTGAGGGTATGTACCATTAGCTATGTGTTTGATCTCTCTCTCTCTCTCTTTCGTGTTCTTGATATGGCACGATCTTTATGTACCGGAGCTTTGTTATTATAGTTGGATCATATGGTGTTTCTCCCCCTCTACCTTCTTGTGATGAATTGAGTTTTACCTTTGACGTTTCATTATTATCGGATTGAATACTATTATGGATTTGAGAACACTTGATGTATGTCTTGCGTGGGATACCCATGGTGACAATGGGGTGTTCTAGTCATTCACTTGATGTATGTTTGGCACTCAACTCGCGGATTCCCGAGTGACATTGGGGTAATCTATGCATAGGGGTTGGTGCACGTTTTCTTCCCTGTTTATCCGGTAGGAATCTTGGGGCACTCTTTGAGGTTCTTTGTGTTGGATTGAATATTATGAATCTGAAGTTGTTTGCTCCATATCGTATAATTGACCCACGGATACTTGTGATGACATTGGAGTATCTAGGTGACATTAGGGTTGATTGATGTGTATCATATGGTGTTATTTTACTACAAACTCTAGGGCTGTTTGTGACACTTATAGGAATAGCTCAATGGATTGATCGGAAAGAATAACTTTGAGGTGGTTTCGTACCCTACAAACAATTTCATCTTATGTTCTCCGCGATAGGAACTTTGGAGTGACTCTTTGTCGCACGTTGAGGGATTGCCATATGATTTAATTATGTTATCATTTGTGAGAGAACTTGCACTAGTGAAAGTATGAACCCTAGGCCTTGTTTCCAAGCATTGCAATGCCATTTTTTCTCACTTTCCTTACTAGTTACCCTGCTGTTTTTATATTTTCAGATTACAAAAACCTATATCTACTATGCATATTACGCTTGTATCACAATCTCTTCGCCGAACTAGTGCACCTATACAATTTACCATTGTATTGAGTGTGTTGGGGACACAAGAGACTCTTTGTTATTTGGTTGCAGGGTTGTTTGATAGAGACCATCTTCATCCTACGCCTCCCACGGATTGATAAACCTTAGGTCATCCACTTGAGGGAAAATTGCTACTGTCCTACAAAACTCTGCGCTTGGAGGCCCAACACGAGTCTACAAGAAGAAGGTTGCGTAGTAGACATCAAGGTCTTTTGAGGCGCCGTTGCCGGGGAGGTTAGTGCTTGAGGTATCTTTAGATATTGCAATTAAATATTTTAGTTTCTTGTTTTATCACTAGTTTAGTCTATAAAAGAAAACCACAAAAAAATGGAATTGAGGTTACCTCATATGCTTCATCTTTTTAATATCTTTCGTGAAAATGATGGAAATGAAAATTGTGCTCAAGTGTTTAAAGAAGAAGTTCATAAAATCTTTGGCATAAAGTCTTTGAATGATGATCATGATTTCAATGTTGTTGGTATGAATTCTTTGAATATCCATGATGCTAATGCTATGCAAAGGCATAAGCTTGGGGATGCTATGTTTGATGAACATAATATTTTTAGTTCCCCATGTTTTGATGAGAAAATTTATTATGATGATAGCATGCCTCCTATTTATGATGATTATGTTGATAAAATTGGATTTGGAGAGATCATGACTTTATTTAGTGATGAATCCACTATTTTGGAAGAGGTTCCAATTGATTATGAGAATAAAGTTGCTACTTAAATGATTATTGTGATGGCATTTATGCTATAAAGAATAATGATAACCATGAAACTTGTCATCGTGATTTTAATTTCAATTGGATTATGCCTCACATGATAGTTATTTTGTTGAGTTTGCTCCCACCACTATTCATGAGAATAAATTTGCTTATGTGGAGAGTAGTAAAATTCCTATGCTTGTGAATCATGAAAAGAATGCTTTATGTGATAGTTATATTGTTGAATTCATTCATGATGCTACTGGAAATTATTATGAGGGAGTAATATATGCTTGTAGGATTTGCAATAATATCAAGTTTCCTCTCTATGTGTTGAAAGTCTTGAAGTTATGCTTGTTTTGCCTTCCTATGCTAGTTGATTATTGCTCCCATAAATTGTTTGCTCACAAAATCCCTATGCATAGGAAGTGGGTTAGACTTAAATGAGCTATTTATATGCTTGATGATTCTCTTTTTGTGTTTCAGTTCTTATCTTTTATGTGCGCATCATTGAAATCATCATGCCTAGCTAGGGGTGTTAAACAATAGCGCTTGTTGGGAGGCAACCCAATTTTATTTTGCGTTTCTTGTTGTTTGCTTCTGTTTTTCAATAAATAAACAATATTACTTCTGTATTAATTGTGTTTTAGTGTTTTAATTAGTGATTGAGCCAAGTAAGACCTTTGGGGTGGTCTACGGTGATAGTTGATTTGATCTTGCTGAAAAACAGAAACTTTTGCGCTCATTGCCATAATTGTAGAAATTAACAGAAGCGTGATTTTGAGCTGAATATTTTACACAAGATTGATATACAAAGTGACTATACTGTCCTAATTTTTCAAAAAAATTGGAGTTACAGAAGTATACAAAGTTTCCAGATTACTACAGACTATTCTGTTTTTGACAGATTCTGTTTTCTATGTGTTGTTTGCTTATTTTGATGAATCTATGAGTAGTATCGGAGGGTATGAACCATGGAGAAGTTGGAATACAGCAGATATAACACCAATATAAATTTAGAATGAGTTCACAACAGTACCTAAGTGGTGATTTGCATTATTATACTAACGGAGCTGACGAGTTCTGTTGAGTTTTGTGTTGTGAAGTTTTCAAGTTCTGGGTAAAGTTTGGATGGACTATGGAATAAGGAGTGGCAATAGCATAAGCTTGGGGATGCCCAAGGCACCCCAAGGTAATATTCAAGGACAACCAAGCATCTAAGCTTGGGGATGCCCCGGATGGCATCCCCTCTTTCGTCTTCAATCCATCCGTAAATTTACTTGAGGCTATATTTTTATTCACCACATGAAATGTGTTTTGCTTGGAATGTCTTATATGATATGAGTCTTTGCTTTTTAGTTTTCCATGATCATCTTTGCTGTACACACCTTTCAAGATGGACACACATTAATCATGAATTTAATAGAATACCCTAAGTGCTTCACTTATATCTTTTGAGTTGGGTAGTTGCTCTAGTGCTTCACTTATATCTTTTTACAACACGGTGGTGGTTTTATTTTGAAGAAATTGATGAACTATCATGCTTCACTTATATTATTTTGAGAGTCTTAGACAACATGGTAATTTGCTTATGTTATGAATTTATTCCTAATACGATGGGCATCCAAGAGGGATATAATATAAAATTTCATATAAAGAGCATTGAGTAGATGAGAAGTTTGATTCCTTGCATTTGTTTTGAGATATAAAGATGATGATATTAGAGTCATGCTAGTGAGTAATTGTGGATTGGTAGAAATACTTGTGTTAAAGTTTGTGATTCCCGTAGCATGCACGTATGGTGAACCGTTATGTGATGAGGTCGGAGCATGATTTTTTTATTTTCCTCCTTATGATTGGCGGTCGGGGATGAGCGATGGTCTTTTCCTACCAATATATCCCCATAGGAGCATGCGTGTAGTACTTTTTTGATGGCTAATAAATTTTTGCAATAAGTATGTGAGTTCTTTATGACTAATGTTGAGTCCATGGATTATACACACTCTCACCCTTCCACCATTGCTAGCCTCTCTAGTACCGTGCAACTTTCGCCGGTGCATTAAACCCACCATATACCTTTCCTCAAAACAGCCACCATACCTACCTATTATGGCATTTCCATAGCCATTCCGAGATATATTGCCGTGCAACTTCCACTATTCCGTTTATTATGACACGCTTCATCATTGTCATATTGCTTTGCATGATCATGTAGTTGACATCGTATTTGTGGCAAAGCCACCGTTCATATTTTTTATATACATGTCACTCTTGATCATTGCACATCCCGGTACACCGCCGGAGGCATTCATATAGAGTCATATCTTGTTCTAGTATCGAGTTGTAATTCTTGAGTTATAAAGTAAATAAAAGTGTGATGATCATCATTATTAGAGCATTGTCCCATGTGAGGAAAGGATGATGGAGACTATGATTGTCACAAGTTGGGATGAGGATCCGGACGAAAAAAGAGGGCAAAGAGCGAAAAAAAGAGAGAACAAAAAAATGAGAGAAAAGAGAGAAGGAGCAATGCTACTATTCTTTTTCCACACTTGTGCTTCAAAGTAGCACCATGATCTTCATGATAGAGAGTCTCTTATTTTGTCACTTTCATATACTAGTGGGAAATTTTCATTATACAACTTGGCTCGTATATTCCAATGATGTGCTTCCTCAAATTGGCCTAGGTCTTCCTGAGCAAGCGAGTTGGATGCACACCCACTTAGTTTCTTTTTGAGCTTTCATACACTTATAGCTCTAGTGCATCCATTGGATGGCAATCCTTACTCACTCACATTGATATCTATTGATGGGCATCTCCATAGCCCGTTGATACGCCTAGTTGATGTGAGACTATCTCCTTCTTTTTGTCTTCTCCACAACCACCATATTCTATTCCACCCATAGTGCTATATCCATGGCTCACGCTCATGTATTGTGTGAAAGTTGAAAAAGTTTGAGGACATCAACAGTATGAAACAATTGCTTGGCTTATCATCGGGGTTGTGCACGATGAAATATTTTGTGTGATGAAGATGGAGCATAGCCAGACTATACGATTTTGTAGGGATAACTTTCTTTGGCCATGAAATTTTGAGAAGACATGATTGCTTTATTAGTATGCTTGAAGTATTATTGTTTTTATGTCAATATTAAACTTTCATTTTGAATCTTATGGATCTGAACATTCATGCCACATAAAGAAACTTCTTTGATAAATATGCTAGGTAGCATTCACACATCGTAAATTCTTTCTTTTATCATTTGCCTACTCGAGGACGAGCAAGAATTAAGCTTGGGGGTGTTGATACGTCTCCAACATATCTATAATTTATGAAATATTATTCATGCCATGTTTACAACAATTTTAAATGATTTTGGTATGATTTGATTAGAACTAACCCGGAATGACGCTATTTTCAACAGAACTACCGTGGTGTCGTTTTTTGTGCAGAAATAGAAGTTCTCGGAATGGGCTGGAAATTTATGATGTTTTTTTATGGACCAAAAGAGACCCCCGAAGCACAAGGGTTGGGCCAGAAGAGTCCCGAGGCAACCACAAGGGTGGAGCCCCCCTAGGGCGGGCCCCTTGTCTTGCCGCTGCCTCGTGGACCCCCTTGACATGAGATCGACGCCAAAAATTCGTATAATTACCAAAAACCCCAAAAAAGAAACCTAGATTGGGAGTTCCGCTGCCGCAAGCCTCTATAGCCATGAAAAACCAATCGGGATCCCGTTCCAGTACCCTGCCGGAGGGGAAACCATCACCGGTGGCCATATTCACCATCCCGGTGGTCTCCATGACAAGGAGGGAGTAGTTCACCCTCAGGGCTGAGGGTATGTACCAGTAGCTATGTGTTTGATCTCTCTCTCTCGCGCGCGTTCTTGATATGGCATGATCTTGATGTACCGCGAGCTTTGTTATTATAGTTGGATCATATGGTGTTTCTCCCCCTCTACCTTCTTGTGATGAATTGAGTTTTACCTTTGAGGTTTCGTTATTATCGGATTGAATACTATTATGGATTTGAGAACACTTGATGTATTTCTTGCATGGGATACCCGTGGTGACAATGGGGTGTTCTATTGATTCACTTGATATATGTTTTTGCACTCAACTCGCGGATTCCCGAGTGACATTGGGGTAATCTATGCATAGGGGTTGATGCATATTTTCGTCCTTGTTTCTCCGATAGGAATCTTGGGGCACTCTTTGAGGTTCTTTGTGTTGGATTGAATATTATGAATCTGAAGTTGTTTGATGCATATCGTATAATTGACCCACGGATACTTGTGGTGACATTGGAGTATCTAGGTGACATTAGGGTTGATTGATGTGTATCATATGGTGTTATTTTACTACGAACTCTAGGGCTGTTTGTGACACTTATAGGAATAGCTCAATGGATTGATCGGAAAGAATAACTTTGAGATGGTTTCGTAGCCTACAAACAATTTCATCTTATGTTCTCCACGATAGGAACTTTGGAGTGACTCTTTGTCGCACGTTGAGGTATTGCCATATGATTTAATTGTGTTATCATTGGTGAGAGAACTTGCACTAGTGAAACTATGAACCCTAGGCCTTGTTTCAAAGCATTGCAATACCATTTTTGCTCACTTTCGTTACTAGTTACCTTGCTGTTTTTATATTTTCAGATTACAAAAACCTATATCTACTATCCCTATTACGCCTGTATCACCATCTCTTCGCCGAACTAGTGCACCTATACAATTTACCATTGTATTGGGTGTGTTGGGGACACAAGAGACTCTTTGTTATTTGGTTGCAGGGTTGTTTGAGAGATACCATCTTCATCCTACGCCTCCCACAGATTGATAAACCTTAGGTCATCCACTTGAGGAAAAATTGCTACTGTCCCTACAAAGCTCTGCGCTTGGAGGCCCAACACGAATCTACAAGAAGAAGGTTGCATAGTAGACATCAGTGGACTTGCCAAAAGGCGCCGATACGTGACCCTCCCTGAAAAGATGATGAATTGTAGTTGCAAAGTTGACTGAGAACATAGCTTGTTGGTTTTCAATAGAGTTTATGCTTTATACTTTGATGTTGTGATGAATTTTTACTTTTTTGTGAGAATTCTATGATAAAATTTATGCGATAAAAGTTTTATAATAAAGTTTTCTGCTGTTATAATAATATACATGATGCTTCTATGCCTGTATTTTGTTTTTATCGACACCTCTCTCTCTAAGCATGTGGACATGTTTTTCGATTTCGGTTTTCGCTTGAGGACAAGCGAGGTCTAAGCTTGGGGGAGTTGATACGTCCATTTTGCATCATGTTTTCATACTGTTATTTGTGGTGTTTTTATGCATAATAATGCTTTAAGGAGTAATTCTAATGCCTTTTCTCTCATAATATGCAAGGTTCACACAAAGAGGCAGAATACCGCTAACTGGAATTCTGGACCTGAAAAAGCTACGTTAAGCCACCTATTCTGCACATCTCCAAATGAGCTGAAACTTCACCGATATTTTTATGGAATATTTAAGAATTATTGGAGCCAATAACTACCAGAGGGGGGCCACCTGGTGGGCACAACCCACCTGGGCGCGTTAGGGAGCCTAGGCGCGCCCTGGTGGGTTGTGCCCTCCTCGGGCCAACTCCGGTGCCCCTCTTCTAGTATATAAGTCATTTTGACCTAGAAAAAAACAAAGAGAGGACTTTCGGGACGAAGCGCCGCCGTCTCGAGGCGGAACTTGGGCAGGAGCACTTTTGCCCTCCGGCGGAGCGATTCCGCCGGGGGAACTTCCCTCCCGGAGGGGGAAATCATCGTCATCATCATCACCAACAACTCTCCCATCTTGGGGAGGGCAATCTCCATCAACATCTTCAACAACACCATCTCCTCTCAAACCCTATTTCATCTCTTGAGTTCAATCTTTGTACCGGAACCTTAGATTGGTGCTTGTGGGTAACTAGTAGTGTTGATTACATCTTGTAGTTGATTACTATATGGTTTATTTGGTGGAAGATTATATGTTCAGATCCATTATGCTATTTAATACCCCTCTGATCTTGAGCATGATTATCATTTGTGAGTAGTTACTTTTGTTCTTGAGGTCACGAGAGAAATCTTGTTGCAAGTAATCATGTGAATTTGATATGTGTTTGATTTTTTGATGGTATGTATGTTGTGATTCCCTTAGTGGTGTCATGTGAACGTTGACTACATGGCACTTCACCTTATTAGGGCCTAAGGGAATGCATTGTCTAGTAGTTATTAGATACTGGGTTGCGAGAGTGATAGAAGCTTAAACCCTAGTTTATGCGCTACTTCGTAAGGGACTGATTTGGATCCAAAAGTTTAATGCTATGGTTAGATTTTATCTTAATACTTTTCTCGTAGTTGCGGATGCTTGCGAGGGGGTTATTCATAAGTAGCAGATTTGTTCAAGTAAGAACAACACCTAAGCACCGGTCCACCCACATATCAAATTATCAAAGTAGGGAACACGAATCAAACCAACATGATGAAAGTGACTAGATGAAATTCCCGTGTACCCTCAAGAACGCTTTGCTTATCATAAGAGACCGTTTTGGCTTGTCCTTTGCCACAAGAGGATTGGGCTACCTTGCTGCATGTTATTTATCATTACCGTTACTTGCTCGATCCTGCTAGCAAACACCAAGGACCGAGAACGATGCCAACGAAGTCGCATTTAAAAGATAGGAGGCAACTAAGACCACTTCACAACAGAGCCAAAGGGACTTCGAGCCAAGATCTGAGCTTGCCCACTGATGACGATGTGCCACAACCGAAGAGAACTTGGACTTCACTGTGACGCCTCCAGGAGGTGACGACGCAATGCACCACCATTGCTGTGACTGAAGGAACGATCAAGGATTTTCATCCGGAGCCCTGACGCGGGAAGAGGGACCTCGATGACGCCCCTAGGAAGGAGACGATACCCATAGTCATCAACGACACCGACACCGAAGTGCTAAGCTTTCGCTCGGAGCCTCACCCAAGCTGCACCGAGGTATCTTGAGCATCAAGCCTATCGTCACCAAATCAAGCCTCCACATCACAATCAGCGAGACGCCACTGACGAATCACCGCCATCACGAGGATGCCTGCCGCCCCGCTCCACGCCATCCACACAACCAGGGAGAGAAGCCACCACTATTGGAAATATGCCCTAGAGGCAATAATATTGTATCATCATATTTTCGTTATTCATAATTAAGAGTTTACATTTCATGTTATAACTGCTATGATCCTGGAATATGAGATTCGGTGGAAAACTCATATGCACGTTGTTGGATTCTGGGTTCCGTCAAACCCTTAAGGTTCGAACTCTGGGGTGCACTCAAAGATCTCTCTCTTCCTAGCTCGCTCTCGCAACAATCTCAAGGCCTAGCTCACCGAACCCAAAGAACAAGAGACATGAGAGTTTATACTGGTTCAGGCCACCATTGTGGTGTAATACCCTACTCCGGTGTGGTGTGGTGGATTGCCTGGTGGGGTGAGGATGAACAAGTACAAGGTGGGAACAGCCTCATGAGGAGAGGTGTTCTTGCACTCGATGAGCTGGTGAGATGGCCTTGGTGGAGTGGATCCGATCCAAGATGAGCCGATCCCGACTACGGTGGTGGCTAGCCCTATTTATAGAGGACCTGGTCCTCTTCCCAAATGTTAGGCAGGAAGGGATCCCACAACGGCCAATTTTGAAGGGAGACAACTAGTACAAGTTATCTTGTCAAAAGGTGGTCTTCGCTTGCCAAAGGCTCTGGTGGTGATGCAGCCATGGGATCCGCGGTGACCTCCGTCATGCCGTCCTGCTAGTCTTCGTCTTGTTGCACCGATATGGAAACCTTTGCTTGATGCCTCGGGACTCCTCGCCTGCGCCTGCCTCTTTAGCACCAAAGAGGAAACTGTTACTCTGTGCCCACTAGCGCCCTCCTGGCCTTGGTCGCCATGGCTTACGTCTTGCGGACCTCGCGAGGTGCCCCCTACCTTGATATCTCCGCTCCTCGCGAGCCAACCTAGCAAGGCTGCCCCTGAGGAGGTCCTGTGTCGTCCGCCTCGTGAGGCTTGGCCCCTCGCGAGGGTCTTGAGTGGTTGCTGGTGAAGATGGGCCGTACCGGGCCGCTGGTGGAGCCATGCCGTGGGCCGCAGGCAGGCAAGTCTGGGTACCCCCGTTCCCAGGACGCCGACAGTAGCCCCCGGTCCCAAGGCACTCTCGGACTTGGCATCGAGGCGAAGCCAAGGGGCAAGTGCGGGGCGCCGCAGGCCCCAACCGCCTGCGGCCTCGATTAACGCATGGCGATTGACGAGACTTGGGCGTCTCCGCTTCCCCACGCTGCCTAGGCAACTGTCCTTGATTGACAAAAGGCTGGCGCGTGCCGCGGAGCCTTCATTCCCTTCCTTCGTCTTGCTCCAGATCCCCTTTCTTGCTCTTTGCTCCCAAAGACTCCAGATCCGCACCAATTCTCCTCTGAGCCTACAGCCGATGGCGTTCAGCAAAGCAAAGGCCGTTCTCCCACCCTCCTGGTATGAGCCGGCTCTGAGCGCACCTAGTGTTTCGGAGAAGAACTTCGCCGCCACGCTCCTGATGACGGCGGAGAGCAGCAACGAGAAGGGGAATACCGCGCTCCGGGCAGGCTCCGCCGAGCCGGAGGCCTCAGGCAGCACCTTCTACCCCTTTTTTGCGAGTAGTGTCGTCGCAGGGCTGGTCCCCCTTTCTCTGATTTCTTCTACGCCGTCCTTAGCCACTACAAGCTGCATGCCCTTCATCTTCGCATTCTATTGCGAGGCATTCGTGGGGGTGATGCCGTCCTTGGCGTTGCTTCGCCACTTCTTCTACCTCCAAAACAAGGACAACCATTGCTCGGGGTGTGCCAACTTCGTTGCTGCCAATGGGACCAATGCGATCTCGAAGGCCGGGAAGAAGGCCGAGGGCTTTAGGAGCAAGTGGGTCCTTATGGACGCCAAGTGCTCCCACCCTCGGCTGGTGCTGCTGACGGAGATGCCCTCGCCTAACAACTGGTGGCTCCACGTGAGGCTCACCGACCCCCGGATGCATCAGGTGCTAGAGAAGATGACTGCCGACCTGAAGCCTGATGACCCAAGGCGGCGAAGCTGATGCGGGCCATGACCGTCAAGGATATCCTGGCGTAGCGTGTAGCTCCACTCCAGGTGCGCTCGCTCCCCTTGTGGAAGCTCGGGGACGAGGAGGACGACCTTTGTCTGCACCCGGGTGCCTTGTCGGACGAGGAGCTGGGCACGGCTCTCCGCCTCTTGGTCGGGGATGATCAGGGGTATCCGCCGGACACCCAGGTTCCCTTGTACTGCCGCCCAGATGGGGCGAAGGTAGCCGCCGCCATGCCTATCTTCGACGGGCGCGGGCTCATGCCGCCGGCGCCTTCCGAGGCCCCGGTGGCGAGGGCTCCGGTGATGGTGTCCTCCGGTGACTCCGACGAGGAGGAGGAGCCGGACTCGGAGGTGACCCGGGAGGGGGCAGGGGAGACTTGCCCTCCGCACAAGACCGATCTCCTCCGCTCCTTGCCTGATGACGATGATGCTGACGACCATCCGATGAGGGAGGTCCTGCTCCCCGCTGGGGTCACCACGATGTCCCGAGTCACCCCCTCGAAGAAGCCACCGGCTGGGGCCCCGATGAAGAGCAGGTCGGTGCTGGTCTCATGAGGCGATGCTCCTGCTCCGATGCTGCCTGGTGCTGCTACCGGCCCAGCTGTCGTTCCCACATCCGCTCCCGGAACCTGTGCGCCTACACCTCAGGCTGCGAAGCCCTCGGGCTTCGTGCTCTAGAAGAGGCCTAGGGATTAGCCGCAGTGGACCAGTAAGTGTTCTCGTCCTGACTGGTTCCTGCTTCTGCTGCCGCTTCTTAGCGTTTTCCCGTTGCTCCGCCAGGCCAACGTCGGCGGTGAAGATGAAGAAAGAGGGAGCGCCTACGCCTTCTGGACCCAGCATCCCGCCGCGGCCATGCCTTTTCCGGCACGGAAGGGTGGCGACGGTTCCCATACTTCTCCAGCTCAGTTTTCCTCATGAGGCCCGGAGGGCCGACCTCAGGAGGAGGCGGCCTCCGCAGGTAAGTCGGCTCCGGAGGCGCCCACACCCAGCTCGCCCGTCGAGATCCCCAAAGTTCAGGAGCTCCCAGTTTCTTCCTCCGCCGCCACCAGTTCGCAGGCCATGATGACGCTGCCTCCTCCTCCTCCTCCTATCATGCCACTGACCCATGATCCTTCCACTTCACTTGATGTCCTGGGGGAGGCTCTCTCCATGCTGACCCAGCTCCGGGACAACCTCCAAGGCCCTGACCGCCGCCCGGCGTCAGGGCGCCTGGAGCTGATTTCAGGGTGGCTGCATTCCAACGTGTCTGTCAGAGCCGCATGGGGCCAGGCCGTGGTAGCTTCCAAGGAAGGGGAGGAGGCCGCCGGTCTGGCCACTGCTGCTCGTGATGCGGCGCAGAAGGATGCCGAAGCCGCCAGGGAACGCTGCTGGCTGATGGAGGCCGAGCTGAAGACCATGCGCAATGAGTGCGTGGCCGAGGCTCGCGATCGCAAAGCGGAGGAGGAGAAGATGAAGGCTCAAGAAGACGCAGTCACCGGTAGTGACGCCGAGCTGGAGCAGTCGGCGAGGGCGCAGGCCGCAGAACGCAGCCGCCTGGAGAAGCCGGAGAAGAAGGTGGAGGCAGAGAAGGCCCAGCTGCAGGCCAAGGCGAAGGTTCCTGCCGAGGATCGCGTGGCCTTCAAATCTCTTGAGCAGAGGTCCCGTGTAGCACTGCGGGGGCTCTACAAGAAGGGCTTGAAGAAGCCGCTCGCGACCAATGACAAGGGCCCCGCCCAGCTGCTCCCCCACCTTGTCGCGGCGCTTGAGGATGTCGTCGACGGGATCGGCCCCATGGTGGAGGGGGAAGCCCGCGCGCTCTCCTCATCAGCCCTGACGTGCATCTTCAGCCACCTCCATCTTCGCGACCCTGACGCTGACCTTGGCGAGCTACTTGAGCCCATGGAGGAAGAGCGTTGTGCAATCGCTGCCGAAGCCCTGAAGGGCCAGCTGGAGGCCCTGATGAAGAAGTTCCTCACCATCGATCCTATGCCCCCGGCTGCCGGCACCGCCGCTCCCACGACCGCGACAAACGACACGGGCGATGGTGATGTTGCCGACGGGGAGGCGCTTCCTGGTGACCATGCCCGAGGCTGAAGGGAGGCTTGGTGGTGACGCTCCCTCCTATTTTTACTTTCCTGCGAACTTTCCTGCAGTATGCAACGTGCCTCGTGGAGGCGTTAAAACTTTGTTTGGTGTTTGGGGAACAATATGTTTTGTAATATTTGGTTAAGATTCCGCGATTTCCTTTCCGTTTGCTTGATGTTCTACGTCGACGGGGCCCGACCCCGCGCATACCACAACTGCCGTTGGGCCGTCCGGATCACCAAGACGGGACCAAGGGGTGAGGGGCTACGTGGCAAATTAGGCTCCTCAGTCGTGATGCTCGGGAGTCCCCCTTGACGCGCAAATGGCTTACGGGAAGGAGATGCGAAAGTAGGCCCTTAGTGTTCTACGTCTGCAGGGCCCGACCCCGCGCATACCTCAGCCGCCGTTGGGCCGTCCGGATCACCAGGACAGGACCAAGGGGTGAGGGGCTACGTGGCGAGTTAGGCTCCTGAGTCGCGATACTCAGGAGTCCCCCTTGACGTCCAAACAGCCTTCATACCCTTTCCTTCACCGAGGCTCTGCTCGGGAGGGACGCGTGACGACCAGGTCCGAGGGACCTGGCAAGGTGGTGTATGTTGGGGAACGTAGCAATAATTCAAAATTCTCCTACGTGTCAGCAAGATCAATCCAGGAGATGCTAGCAATGAGAGAGAGGGAGTGCATCTTCATACCCTTCAAGATCGCTAAGCAGAAGCGTTACAAGAACGCGGTTGATGGAGTCGTACTCGCAGCGATTCAAATCGTGGAAGATCCGATCTAGCGCCGAACAGACGGCGCCTCCGCGTTCAACACACGTACAGCCCGGGGACGTCTCCTCCTTCTTGATCCAGCAAGGGGAGAGGAGAAGTTGAGGGAGAACTCCAGCAGCACGACGGCGTGGTGGCAATGGAGCTCGTGGTTCTCCGGCAGAGCTTCGCTAAGCACTACGGAGGAGAAGGAGGAGGTGTAGGAGGAGGGAGGGCTGCGCCAGGGAAGAGGTGCGGCTGCCCTCCCACCCCTCCACTATATATAGGGGCAAGGGGAGAGGGGGAGGCACCCTAGGGTTTCCCCTAGGGGGCGGCGGCCAAGCAGATTGGATCTCCCTAGGGAAAATCCTAGGGAGACTTGCCCCCCAAGCCAAGCAGGTGGAGGATTGCCTCCCAAGCTAGGTGGAGGCGCCCCACCTCCCCAAGTAACACGGGAAAGGGTGTGGGGGGCGCACCACCTCTTAGTGGGCTGGTTTTCCCCTTCCCCTTTGGCCCATGAGGCCCTCCAACACTTGCCGGGGCTCCCGAAACACCTTTCGGTCATGCTGGCCATAGCCCGGTACCCCCGGAACACTTTCGGACTCCAATACCCTTCGTCCAATATATCGATCTTCACCGCCGGACCATTCTGGAACTCCTCGTGATGTCCGGGATCTCATCCGGGACTCCGAAAAACCTTCGATAACCACATACTATTTCCCATAACAACTCTAGCATCACCGAACCTTAAGTGTGTAGACCCTACGGGTTCGGGAACCATGCAGACATGACCGAGACACCTCTCCGGCCAATAACCAATAGCGGGATCTGGATACCCATATTGGCTCCCACATGTTCCACGATGATCTCATCGGATGAACCACGATGTCGGGGATTCAATCAATCCCGTATACAATTCCCTTTGTCAATTGGTATGTTACTTGCCCGAGATTCGATCGTCGGTGTGACACCCAAGTTTTTATTTGGATTTTTCAAAAGATTTTATTTGACTTGAGGGAGGTGATTTAAATTTTTCTTCAAAAGAACTCTCCCTTCCAAATATTTTTTTTATGACCAAAGTTTTATTTGGATTCACCCAAGATCTGTCTTTGGTCTTGGAGGTTCTTGCTTTTCATCTGGACTCAAGACAAAATACTTTTCACTTGGGAAAATGCCTTTTGAAAATCTCTTTGAAATTTGCACTATGGCTTTTGGAATAATCCTTTACCACTTTCAACATTTCCCTCTTGCCATGGCCTTAGTGGAAATACTCTCTCCTAACCCTCCCCTCATCTTTGGATCATCTTTGGCATCTAATCCAGCAAGTTGAACCTCCCCTATGTTTATTTTCCATTTAAATCTTATTCAAATAAATTTCTGTCTTCTATTCTATCCATTCGGTGATTTACAAAGGAACTCTACTTTCTGTTTTTATTTTTGCCCCCAAACCAACTCTCCTCCCTAGTCCTTTGAACCCTCAACCAAGATCCATGAAGATCCACTGGTCTTCAGTTCAAAATTTTCAAACTACACTTGCTGCAAGTTTGGACCAGATATGTCAAATTTGGTGAAATTCATTCAAATCCTTCTCCAAAAATTCCAAGTAAAATCAGGCAGCCTCTGGGTGCATTGAGTGGTCACCTCACCAAGTTATAGCCCCAGAAAAATTTATCTCATAGCCAAATCTTTGTGTCGAACACCTGCAGTGCATTGTCAATGTCAAGTTTCAGTTAAGTTCAGAGAACATTGCAGTGCACTGCCGTTTTCTTCAGAACCCGACGTCGATCTCACCAGTGCCACTGTGTCGCCTTGCTCCTCATCCCCTCCCCCTTGTTCCTGCACCGCACGAACGCCTGGCACCTTGCGGACATCGGCGACGAGCAGCAGAAGGTGCGCCGCCCCGTGACCGACGCCAGCGGCGGCTTTGCGGCCGCCAGCGGGAGGCAAGGCACTGACGGCGCCACCCAGCGCCGCCCAAGCCAAAGGAGCTCGCCGCGTGGCCTTCCACTCCCCCGAATGCGCTGCCGCTCTCGTCGTGAACCGTAGGGCGCGGAGCGCGCTCTCTGCCGCCGTCGAGCCCGTGCGGCCATCTCACCGTGGACCGACACCATTACGCCAAGACCAACTCCGTTTAGCTGTGGAATGACACCAGTAACCTCCACTGATGCTGCCTGGCCACTCAAACCTCCTGCCATTCCACTGCATCGCCGTAATCGCTCGCCGGAGACTCTTCGTTCACGGCCACCACGTCGATCCGCCTATAAATAGAGGCCCCGAGCTTCAACTCGAGCACCCACCATCCCTGCACTCCACCTAGAGCACGCCTAGCCACTGGGAGAGCCCCGAGGAGGTCTCCTTCCTCGACACCGGCCGCCGCGACCCGCCACGGGATCCAGCTCGATTCGCCCCCGTGTGTGCACCTCCGCCTCCCTTCTCTTGCCAGTAGCTTCACTATGCATCCCTCCCTCTGACCCGCGCTTTAATTCGAAGTTTGCAGCCCTCCACCGGAGTTCCCCACCATCACCCGAGCCGCCGCCCGCCGGAGATAGTGCCGCCGTCGACGTGGTGCTCCCCGTTGGTCGAGTCCACCACCCACCGACGCGGAAGAGCAAGCTGAAGCTCTTGGTACCCTCCGATCCTCCTAACTCGTCGTGGTTCGACGCCGGCGTCCACCGCAGTCTTCGGGCGCCGGCGAGCTTTTTCAAACCTGACATGTGGACCCCGCATGTCAGCCTCTGTTATATTCTCCCTCGAACCGTTTTCTGTTGGCTCCTTCGGGCAAACACGCTTTCCCTCTTGAGCTTGCGCATTTCCAATCGAACCGTTTTCTGTTTTCTCAGTTAAAACCCTAGAACTTTTCTGTTTCATTACAGATAAGTCCCTGGGCAGAAACCTTTATAACTTTTTAATAAAAATGGATTTTTGAGTGATTCTTTTTCTGACAATCTTAAAATTTTGTCTAGTTTTTTATGGGATTTATTTGGAAATTTTTTGGAGAAGTTTCTGTGCACGCGTTGGTTTTCACGTTAGTACCCGTTTTCGTTATTGCCGTAGGTTCCGGAAGAGGTGACGGAGCCGCGAACTTCGCCGAGCTAGACTCCGACTTCTCCGAACCAGGCAAGCATGTTTGAACATTTGATATGATAAGTGTTTTGCATGTTTGCTTGAAAGTTTGTGCGTGGCATATGAGTGTCGGTGAATACCTCGTTGCTTGTAAGGCAACTACCCGCATGTTCCAAAGTTGCGATGATCTCTGATGAGAGATGGCCTAATCATGTGGTGACATGAAGGGCAGCAAGGTGGTACTGTTGTAGCATACCAGCCTTGCGTCATCCGACTATTTCTGACGTTAACGTGGACGGAGTCACGTTATCGTTCTTTTCCCCTCCGTGCTACCACATGTTTCATTTGCCAGGATGCGGTTTAGTAAGTTGGTAACCTCTTTCCGTGTACACACCAAACAGAGAGGCCGGGATGATGGTACCTTGGCCCAGGATTAAAGCCAGTCATCCGGTCAGGGGGCATGGGTGTTTCCGGTTGGGACCGAGAGGGGGGCACCCCCTTAGAGCGCGCGTATAGAAATTTGATCCCATGCTACGCGAGGTTGTAGCCTCCCCGTCTCAAGGTTTTTCTTGAACGTTGCCGAGGGTGATCCCTGGCTTCGGAATGTTGAATTGGGTGTGTACTGGTTAGACGTGTTTCTTCCAAAACACCGTAAACGGAACTAGTCCCCGTGACTACTGAAATCCGTTGGCTGTGGTTAAGTACAAACTCTGCAGAGTCAAATTCTTCCAAGTCATCGTATCCATGATCAAGTAGTGAAATCAGTATATCCATATCTATCCGCGTGGAAAACTTGTCCCCGGTGAACAAGCTCAAGTGGTAAACCCAGTTTGATTATTATTACTGTGGATGGACTAACCTTATGTTTGTCTCGTACTTGCAGTAATTTGTGTTCCCGAGCTATTAAATTATTGAACTGCAATATAAGCCCTTTATGTGACGTCGCGCAGACGTCCGACTGTGGCGTGTTTTTGTTTCTTACTTTAAATATAAGCCCTTTATGTGATGTCTCTCAGACGTCCGACTGTGGCACGTACTGCTTTTATTTTCTGTTATGAGCCCTTTATGTGGTGTCGCCCCGACGCCCGACTGTGGCATTATCATTTCTGCAGTTTCCTCTCGAGGAGTCATTCAGACACTCGTTTGGCACCAGCATTATTATTCTCGCAGTTTCCTCTCGAGGAGTCATTCAGACCCTCGTTTGGCACTAGCATTATTATTCTCGCAGTTTCCTCTCGAGGAGTCTTTCAGACACTCGTTTGGCACCAGTATTACTATTCTGCAGTTTCCGCTCGAGGCGTCATTCAGACCCTCGCTTTGCACCCAGTATTTATTATCTCTATGTCTGAACGCACTGGTTAACTTGTTCATATGCTTCATGTTTACATTTGTTATATCTTATGTCCGAACTGTCTTGCGAGTACTTTCATAGTACTCACCTAGCTTGTTGATTTGGCCAGATGTTGACGAAGGCGATCTCTTGGATGAAGAGTTTGATAGCGCGTCCGACGCCTAGAGGAGTCCCAGTCAGTCCTGCGCGATCCTGGATATTGGTCACTTGTATTATATACGCTTGCGCCACCCGCAATAAGTCTCCTCGAGCCTCACTCCGACGCTCGAAGAGCTGTAGTCTTCAGGAGTCATATCACTCGCTTCGCGGTGATATTTCCACCACCGTTATTATCGTGAGTTAGTAGTTATGCCACCCTATCCGCCGTCTTGTTTTATCGGCGTGCATGTAATAAATTGTTGGGCAGTCTCCGCTCAACCTTGTATTATATTCAGTACTCCTGGTATTTTTCTTCTGTGACCAAGATATTGTCTACCAGTGAGAAGGAATTCTTCCTTACTGGTCCGTAAAAGGGATTGGTCTCTCAATAATTATTTTATTGAAAAACCGGTCGTGACAAGCTTGGTATCAGAGCCAGGCTGACTGTAGGAAGCCACTAGGTGCGATCGCTAATCGGTTATTAGCGTCTTTTGTGCTTTTTCAGCATTTTGCAATTGTAGCTATTTTCTGTTGGTCATCATAAATTTATGACATGACTACTCAGAATTTTTGCCTACTTTTGTAGATGGCTGGCAGCAGCTGTGAGAATCGAGTGTTCACGAACGTGCCCGAGGGGTTTGTCAAGCTCCTCGTCTCCATCACCAAGCTCGCGATCGGGCCAGCAGCTCGGCTGGAGTTCACACTCTACCAGCACAAGCTCAGCGACGACGTGTCTATGCACCAAGCTGTGGTGCAATTCAAGGGAGGACGTTCTGCAGCTCGCCACTTCCGTTTTGTGGGAAGGGCCATGCCTACGGAGAGGCATGCCATGCAGATGGCTGCCCGTGAGGCGATAGCTCGTCTTCGGGACATCCTTCCTACGATGAAGACTCGTCGCTACCGCTACCTTCCATGCCATGTGCCATACACCAGTCACTATGCATTCGCCTGCCATCGGGGAGAGCGAGATGAAGCCATCGAGATGGTTGTGGAGTATCTCAAGGCTCTGGAGGAGTCTTTCGACAACCTCGTGGACGATCTTGTGGCTGCCCGCATGGACTTAGTCCGGGGCGGTCCTGCCAGCAGGAAGGAGCTTCTCAACACGGCGCCGCCTCTGACATTCGTCTCGTCTTCAGCCTCGTATGCACCGGCCGTTTTGGCCACTGCTCGCCGTCTGCCTACCACTGAGGAGTTCGACCGAGTCATCGCTCCTACTCCAGTCAGAGCCGCACCGCCTGCCGCACCCGCTCTACCACCAGTCGCCCCCGCACCATCACCGCAGCGCAGCGTTACGCGCCAGGAGCCAGCTAGAGAGGAGGTGGAGGTTGATTCTCCTGGACCGCTGAGTCTTGCCATCGGCAAGGGAAAGGAAATCTTCACCATCTCCGACTGAGAGCACCGAGTAGCCGCGCGTTATGCCTGCTTGTATGATGTGTTGTTTTATCTGTACGCTAGTTTGTATTGGTGTGTTTGCTGCCTTCCGGAGTAGTACGCTAGCCTAAATAACATGTCAGGAATGTGTACGCGCATCCTGAGTGTTGTATCGTGTGTTTGCTTTTCGCGTGTAAGATATATGCTAAGCAGTTCTTCTCCGTGCAAAATCGTTATGTTTTCTTGAAAAACCTTGAGGTCTTTTAAATTGTTGCCTTTGCAAGATTTTCCTTGTGCTACACAGTTTTTCTCATGGGTTTTGCAAAATAATACCCCAGACTGGAAAAATGTCTCGCCCGTGGACTCGCTCCATGCCCAATCAGCCAGAAGAGGTTTATGGGACACAGACTAGCAACAATTTCACTCAGGGACAGTCCAGTCAACAAGACAGCGAAGCAGCCCTGTCTCAAGTATGCCGTCTCTTCGAGCAAAGCCAGCAACAGCACCAAGAGATGATGAATCATGTCATCAATATGGGAAACCACCGTGAGCCCTATCAACCACATTCCAAGTTATCTGAGTTACAGAAGACTCGCCCCTCAACTTTTGCTCACACCGATAGGCCGCTGGAAGCCGATGATTGGCTTCGTGACATTGAAAGGAAGCTGATTATTGCTCAGTGTTCAGATCATGAGAAGGTGCTTTATGCACCACACTACCTTACTGGAGCAGCTGCAGCATGGTGGGAAAACTTCCTACACATGCATCCCAGTGAACACAACATCACCTGGGAAGAGTTCAAGGAAGGCTTCCGTGGGGCACACATCCCCAGGAGCATCATAAAGATCAAGAAAAGAGAGTTTGATGACCTAAAGCAGAGAGGCATGTCAGTGACAGAATACAATGGTCAGTTTACCCAGCTGTCTCGTTATGCCTACGACGAGCACATGACAGAAAATAAGAAGATGGAAAAATTCCTGGACGGCCTGGCACCAGCACTAAGATGCCAACTGATTGTACACACCTTTCCGGATTTTAACACTCTAGTGGACAAGGCCATTACCTTGGAGAATGAGCGCCGTAGTCTGGAAGATATCCGTAAGCGAAAGAGGGACAAGACGACTCTTGCTCGCAACAACCGAAGCAAGACTGAGGTTCCACGGACAGACACAAGGAGATCCACGACTACTGATCCAAGGCCCGTCGGACAGTTTCATGCCAGGGACAAGGAGTACACGTACCGTCCAGGGGTCACCTGCTATGCTTGTGGTCAAGAAGGGCACTATGCTAAACAGTGCCCAAAGCCAAGGAACCCGGCACCCAAGCCAAACAATGGTGGAAACAATCCAGCCCCCAAGCGCAACAATTTCAACCCCAACAACAACCACAGGAAGGGTCACCTGAACCATGTGACCAGGGAAGAAGCGCAGAATGCCCCAGACATCGTGCTCGGTACGTTCCCTGTCAACACAGTACCTGCCACGGTTTTGTTTGATTCTGGAGCTTCCCATTCGTTCGTTTCGAAGAGTTTTGTTTTGCAACATGGTTTTCCGATACTTCCCTTGGAAAAATCTATGATCATCAAGTCCCCCGGAAATAAGCAAATCGCTCAGGGTTACTGCCAAGGAGTGGTCATTGAGTTCGAAGGACTACAATTCCAAGCAAATCTCATCGTGTTGGAGAGTAAAGGACTGGATGTCATTTTAGGGATGGACTGGTTGACCACCAACAAAGGATTCATTGACTGTTTCAATCGGACCGTGATTCTCACTCACCATCACGGCAAGACTATAAGGGTTTCCGCTCAAGAAAGGCCACGATCACAGCAACCAAAACTGAACAAAATGGACATTGCAGAACTGAGAAAAGTTCCAGTGGTATGCGAGTTTCCTGATGTGTTCCCTGAAGAACTACCAGGCATGCCACCAGACCGAGAGATAGAATTCAGCATTGAACTAGCACCTGGCACCGCTCCCATCTATAAGAAGCCTTATAGAATGGCACCCTCAGAATTGGTGGAGTTGAAGAAGCAGATAAAGGAATTATTGGACAAAGGATTTATTCAAGCCAGCTCCTCGCCTTGGGGTTCGCCTGTGTTGTTCGCAAAGAAAAAGGATGGGACACTGAGACTGTGTATAGACTATCGAGCCCTCAATATGGTCACCATCAAAAACAAATATCCGATGCCACGGATAAATGATTTGTTTGACCAGCTCGCACAAGCCAAGGTATTCTCAAAGATTGATTTGAGATCGGGATATCACCAATTGAAAGTACGGACAGAAGATATCCCCAAGACAGCATTCACTTCCAGATATGGGTTATACGAGTTTACAGTGATGCCTTTTGGACTAACGAACGCCCCCGCATATTTCGTCCACCTCATGAACAAAGTGTTCATGAAATTCATGGACAAATTTGTGGTGGTATTCATTGACGATATTCTGGTTTACTCAAGGACACCAGAAGAGCATGCTGAGCACCTCAGAATTGTTTTGGGAGAATTAAGGAAACATCAGTTGTACGCCAAATTTAGCAAGTGCGAATTTTGGCTAAGACAAGTTGGTTTCTTAGGCCATATACTGAACCAAGAAGGCGTGGCCGTAGACCCAGAAAAAGTCAAGGCCATACTTGACTGGAAGCCACCCGCTAATGTTACAGATGTGCGGAGTTTCCTAGGAATGGCCGGATATTACAGAAGATTTATTGAAGGATTCTCCACTGTGGCAAAACCTATAACACAGTTGCTCAAGAAGGACAAGAAATTTGTATGGACGGAAGCATGCGAGAAAAGCTTCCAAGAACTCAAGAAGAAGCTGACAACCGCACCGGTCTTAACTGTGCCAGACATACACAAGAGTTTTGAAGTTATTGTGACGCGTCCCGAAAGGTCTCGGATGTGTACTAATGCAGGATGGCAAAGTTGTCGCATATGCCTCCAGGCAGCTGCGAAAACATGAGGAAAATTACCCAACACATGACTTGGAGCTAGCAGCAGTTATTCATGCACTCAAGGAGTGGAGGCACTTTCTGTTGGGAAATCGCTGTGAAATATATACGGACCATAAGAGCCTCAAATATATTTTCACACAGCCAGAGCTAAATTTACGCCAACGACGCTGGTTGGAATTGGTCAAGGACTATGATGTCGGTATTCACTACCATCCAGGGAAAGCAAATGTAGTGGCCGATGCCCTTAGTCGAAACCCCAGCCCGGACAATGACGGTCCGCAAAACTTGAGGCCTGAGTTTCAGCAAGAGTTCGCTAGGCTCAACATGATGTTAGTCTCTGAGGGCACCGTATCAAATCTGGAGATACAACCCACCCTGGTGGAACAAATTAAGAAGGCTCAACAGGGACATCCCAGCATCGAAGGTATAAAGAAGAAAATGAACCTTGGTAAGGCTTCAGAGTTCGTCACAGACAGTGAAGGGACATTATGGTACGGAGACAGACTTTGCGTACCTAACATTGAGGAACTCAAGCAACAAATCTTAACCGAAAGCCACACCGCTCCATACTCGATCCATCCTGGAGGAACCAAAATGTACAAGGACATTCAGGAAAGATTTTGGTGGCACGGTATGAAAAGAGATATAGCCACATTTATTGCTTGTTGCGATTCATGTCAGCGCATCAAGGCCGAGCATCAAAAGCCAGCAGGGCTACTCCAGCCAAACAGGATACCGGAGTGGAAATGGGATGAAATAGGAATGGATTTCATTGTCGGATTACCCCGATCACAACGCGGAAATGACGCCATATGGGTCATCACAGACCGACTAACCAAGGTTGCTCATTTCATTCCCGTGAAGACTACCTACTCCACACAAAGACTGGCCAAACTTTATCTCTCCCGTATAGTTTGCTTGCATGGAGTCCCAAAGACTATAATATCAGACCGAGGCACCCAATTCGTCTCCAAATTTTGGGATCACCTACAACAAGCTCTGGGCACGCAACTAGCTTTCAGTACAGCGTACCACCCTCAGACTGATGGACAAACGGAACGTGTAAACCAAATCCTAGAGGATATGCTAAGAGCTGTGTGCTCACCTATGGATCCAGTTGGGAAGAGAGTTTGCCGTATGCCGAATTTGCTTACAACAACAGTTACCAAGCCAGCTTGCAAATGGCACCCTTTGAAGCATTGTACGGACGAAGGTGTCGTACCCCACTGAATTGGTCAGAAACAGGTGACAGCCGTATCTTCGGCCCGAACATGCTTAAAGAGGCCGAGGAGAAAGTTAAACAAATCAGGGACAGACTCAAGACAGCACAGAGCCGACAAAAGAGCTACTATGATCAGAAGCATCGTGAGGTCAGCTTTGAACCCGGTGATTCCGTATACCTCCGAGTATCTCCTATGAGGGGTCTGCAACGGTTCAAAATTAAGGGGAAGCTAGCCCCAAGATTTATTGGACCATTTTGTGTAAAGGCACGAAGAGGCACCGTAGCCTACCAACTAGACCTACCCAAGGAGCTGTCAGACGTCCATGACGTATTCCACGTCTCACAGTTGAGGAAATGTGTGAGTAACCCGGAGAAGCATGTACCTCATGAGAACATTGATATGCAGCCAGATCTCACCTACAGAGAAAGGCCGGTAAAGATATTGGAGGAATCTGAAAGAAGGACCCGTCAGAAAACGACAAGATTTTTCAGGGTTCAGTGGAGCAACCACACTGAGGATGAAGCTACATGGGAAAGGGAAGATTTTCTCCGGGCAGAGTACTCATATCTATTTGAGGATCAGCAGAAATCTCGAGCACGAGATTTTTCCTAAGGGGGTAGGTGTTGTGACACCCAAGTTTTTATTTGGATTTTTCAAAAGATTTTATTTGACTTGAGGGAGGTGATTTAAATTTTTCTTCAAAAGAACTCTCCCTTCCAAATATTTTTTTTATGGCAACAGTTTTATTTGGATTCACCCAAGATCTATCTTTGGTCTTGGAGGTTCTTGCTTTTCATCTGGACTCAAGACAAAATACTTTTCACTTGGGAAAATGCCTTTTGAAAATCTCTTTGAAATTTGCACTATGGCTTTTGGAATAATCCTTTACCACTTTCAACATTTCCCTCTTGCCATGGCCTTAGTGCAAATACTCTCTCCTAACCCTCCCCTCATCTTTGGATCATGTTTGGCATCTAATCCAGCAAGTTGAACCTCCCCTATGTTTATTATCCATTTAAATCTTATTCAAATAAATTTCTGTCTTCTATTCTATCCATTTGGTGATTTACAAAGGAACTCTACTTTCTGTTTTGATTTTTGCCCCCAAACCAACTCTCCTCCCTAGTCCTTTGAACCCTCAGCCAAGATCCATGAAGATCCACTGGTCTTCAGTTCAAATTTTTCAAACTACACTTGCTGCAAATTTGGACCAGATATGTCAAATTTGGTGAAATTCATTCAAATCCTTCTCCAAAAATTCCAAGTAAAATCAGGCAGCCTCTGGGTGCATTGAGTGGTCACCTCACCAAGTTACAGCCCCAGAAAAATTTATCTCATAGCCAAATCTTTCTTTCGAACACCTGCAGTGCATTGTCAATGTCAACTTTCAGTTAAGTTCAGAGAACATTGCAGTGCACAGTCATTTTCTTCAGAACCCGACGTCGATCTCACCAGTGCCACTGTGTCTTCTTGCTCGTCGTCCCCTCCCCCTTGTTCCTGCACCGCACGAACGCCTGGCACCTTGCGGACGTCGGCGACGAGCAGCAGAAGGTGCGCCGCCCCGTGACCGACGCCAGCAGCGGCTTTGCGGCCGCCAGCGGGAGGCACGGCGCTGACGGCGCCACCGGAGCTCGTCGCGTGGCCTTCCACTCCCCCGAACGCGCTGCCGCTCTCGTCGTGAACCGCAGGGCGCGGAGCGTGCTCTCTGCCGCCCTCGAGCCCGTGCGGCCATCTCACCGTGGACCGACACCATTACGGCAAGACCAACTCCGTTTAGCTGTGGAATGACACCAGTAACCTCCACTGATGCTGCCTGGCCACTCAAACCTCCTGCCAATCCACTGCATCGCCGTAATCACTCGCCGGAGATTCTCCGTTCACGGCCACCCCGTCGATCCGCCTATAAATAGAGGCCCCGAGCTTCAACTCGAGCACCCACCATCCCTGCACTCCACCTAGAGCACGCCTAGCCACTGGGAGAGCCCCGAGGAGGTCTCCTTCCTCGACTCCGGCCGCCGCGACCCGCCACGGGATCCAGCTCGATTCGCCCCCGTGTGTGCACCTCCGCCTCCCTTCTCTTGCCAGTAGCTTCACTATGCATCCCTCCCTCTGACCCGCGCTTCAATTCGAAGTTTGCAGCCCTCCACCGGAGTTCCCCACCATCACCCGAGCCGCCGTCCGCCGGAGATAGTGTCGCCATCGACGTGGTGCTCCCCGTTGGTCGAGTCCACCACCCACCGACGCGGAAGAGCAAGCTGAAGCTCTTGGTACCCTCCGATCCTCCTAACTCGCCGTGGTTCGACGCCGGCGTCCACCGCAGTCTTCGGGCGCCGGCGAGCTTTTCAAACCTGACATGTGGACCCCGCATGTCAGCCTCTGTTATATTCTCCCTCGAACCGTTTTCTGTTGGTTCCTTCGGGCAAATACGCTTTCCCTCTTGAGCTTGCGCATTTCCAATCGAACCGTTTTCTGTTTTCTTAGTTAAAACCCTGGAACTTTTCTGTTTCATTACAGATAAGTCCCTGGACAGAAACCTTTATAACTTTTTAATAAAAAGGGATTATTGAGTGATTCTTTTTCTGACAATCTTAAAATTTTGTCTAGTTTTTTATGGGATTTACTTGAAAAATATTTGGAGAAGTTTCTGTGCACCCATTGGTTTTCACGTTAGTACCCGTTTTTCGTGATTGCCGTAGGTTCCGGAAGAGGTGACGGAGCCGCGAACTTCGCCGAGCTAGACTCCGACTTCTCCGAACCAGGCAAGCATGTTTGAACATTTGATATGATAAGTGTTTTGCATGTTTGCTTGAAAGTTTGTGCATGGCATATGAGTGTCGGTATATACCTCGTTGCTTGTAAGGCAACTACCCGCATGTTCCAAAGTTGCGATGATCTCTGATGAGAGATGGCCTAATCATGTGGTGACATGAAGGGCAGCAAGGTGGTACTATTGTAGCATACCAGCCTTGCGTCATCCGACTTTCTCCGACGTTAACGTGGACGGAGTCACGTTATCGTTCTTTCCCCCTTCCGTGCTACCACATGTTTCATTTGCCCGGATGCGGTTTAGTAAGTTGGTAACCTCTTTCCGTGTACACACCAAACAGAGAGGCCGGGATGATGGTACCTTGGCCCAGGATTAAAGCCAGTCATCCGGTCAGGGGGCATGGGTGTTTCCGGTTGGGACCGAGAGGGGGGGCACCCCCTTAGAGCGCGCGTATAGAAATTTGATCCCATGCTACGCGAGGTTGTAGCCTCCCCGTCTCAAGGTTTTTCTTGAACGTTGCTGAGGGTGATCCCTGGCTTCGGAATGTTAAAATTGGGTGTGTACTGGTTAGACGTGTTTCTTCTAAAACACCATAAATGGAACTAGTCCACATGACTACTGAAATCCGTTGGCTGTGGTTAAGTACAAACTCTGCAGAGTCAATTCCTTCCAAGTCATCGTATCCATGATCAAGTAGTGTAATCAGTATATCCATATCTATCCGCGTGGAAGCTTGTCCCCGGTGATCTAGCTCAAGTGGTAAACCCAGTTTGATTATTATTACTGTGGATGGACTAACCTTATGTTTGTCTCATACTTGCAGTAATTTGTGTTCCCGAGCTATTAAATTATTGAACTGCAATATAAGCCCTTTATGTGACGTCGCGCAGACGTCCGACTGTGGCGTGTTTTTGTTTCTTACTTTAAATATAAGCCCTTTATGTGATGTCGCTCAGACGTCCGACTGTGGCACGTACTGCTTTTATTTTCTGTTATGAGCCCTTTATGTGGTGTCGCCCCGACGCCCGACTGTGGCATTATCATTTCTGCAGTTTCCTCTCGAGGAGTCATTCAGACACTCGTTTGGCACCAGCATTATTATTCTCGCAGTTTCCTCTCGAGGAGTCATTCAGACCCTCGTTTGGCACCAGCATTATTATTCTCGCAGTTTCCTCTCGAGGAGTCTTTCAGACACTCGTTTGGCACCAGTATTACTATTCTGCAGTTTCCGCTCGAGGCGTCATTCAGACCCTCGCTTGGCACCCAGTATTTATTATCTCTATGTCTGAACGCACTGGATAAATTGTTTATATGCTTCATGTTCACATTTGTTATATCTTATGTCCGAACTGTCTTGCGAGTACTTTCATAGTACTCACCTGGCTTGTTGATTTGGCCAGATGTTGACGAAGGCGATCTCTTGGATGAAGAGTTTGATAGCGCGTCTGACGCCTAGAGGAGTCCCAGTCAGTCCTGCGCGATCCCGGATATTGGTCACTTGTATTATATACGCTTGCGCCACCCGCAATAAGTCTCCTCGAGCCTCACTCCGACGCTCGAAGAGCTGTAGTCTTCAGGAGTCATATCACTCGCTTCGCGGTGATATTTCCACCACCGTTATTATCGTGAGTTAGTAGTATGCCACCCTATCCGCCGTCTTGTTTTATCGGCGTGCATGTAATAAATTGTTGGGCAGTCTCCGCTCAACCTTGTATTATATTTAGTACTCCTGGTATTTTTCTTCTGTGACCAAGATATTGTCTACCAGTGAGAAGGAATTCTTCCTTACTGGTCCGTAAAAGGGATTGGTCTCTCAATAATTATTTTATTGGAAAACCGGTCGTGACAGTCGGTATCCCAATACCTTGTTCAATCTCGTTACAGGCAAGTCACTTTACTCGTACCGTAACGCATGATCCCGTGGCTAACTCCTTAGTCACATTGAGCTCATTATGATGATGCATTACCGAGTGGGCCCAGAGATACCTCTCCGTCATACGGAGTGACAAATCCCAGTCTCGATTCGTGCCAACCCAACAGACACTTTCGGAGATACCTGTAGTACACCTTTATAGCCACCCAGTTACGTTGTGACGTTTGGTACACCCAAAGCATTCCTACGGTATCCGGGAGTTGCAAAATCTCATGGTCTAAGGAAATGATACTTGACATTAGAAAAGCTCTAGCAAACGAACTACACGATCTTGTGGTATGCTTAGGATTGGGTCTTGTCCATCACATCATTCTCCTAATGATGTGAACCCGTTATCAATGACATCCAATGTCCATGGTCAGGAAACCATAACCATCTATTGATCAATGAGCTAGTCAACTAGAGGCTTACTAGGGACATGTTGTGGTCTATGTATTCACACATGTATTACGGTTTCCAGTTAATACAATTATAGCATGAACAACAGACATTATCATGAACAAGGAAATACAATAATAACCATTTTATTATTGCCTCTAGGGCATATTTCCAACAGTCTCCCACTTGCACTAGAGTCAATAATCTAGTTCACATCACCATGTGATTAACACTCAAAGTTCACATCACCATGTGACTAATACCCAAGAGTTTACTAGAGTCAATAATCTAGTTCACATCACCATGTGATTAACACTCAATGAGTTCTAGGGTTTGATCATGTTATGCTTACGAGAGAGGTTTTAGTCAACGGGTCTGCAACATTCAGATCCGTGTGTGCTTTACAAATCTCTATGTCATCTTGTAGATGCAGCTACCACGCGCTACTTGGAGCTATTCCAAATGACTGCTCTACTATACGAATCCGGTTAACTACTCAGAGTCATCAGGATTAGTGTCAAAGTTTGCATCGACGTAACCCTTTACGACGAACCCCCTTTCCACCTACATAATCGAGAAAATTCCTTAGTCCACTAGATACTAAGGATAAGTTCGACCGCTGTCATGTGATCCCTTCCTGGATCACTATTGTACCCTTTGACTAACTCATGGCAAGGCACACTACATGTGCGGTACACAGCATAGCATATTGTAGAGCCTACGTCTAAAGCATAGGGGACGACCTTCGTCCTTTCTCTTTCTTCTGCCGTGGTCAGGTCTTGAGTCTTACTCAATACTCACACCTTGTAACACAGCCAAGAACTCCTTCTTTGCTGATCTATTTTGAACTCCTTCAAAATCTTGTCACGGTATGTATTCATTTGAAAGTACTATTAAGCGTTTTTGATCTATCCTTATAGATCTTGATGCTCAATGTTCAAGTAGCTTAATCCAGGTTTTCCATTAAAAACACTTTTCAAATAACCCTGGATGCTTTCCAGAAATTCTACATCATTTCTGATCAACAATATGTTAACAACATATACTCATCAAAAATTCTATAGTGCTCCCACTCACTTCTTTGGAAATACAAGTTTCTCATGAACTTTGTATAAACCCAAAATCTTTGATCATCTCATCAAAGCGTTCATTCCAACTCCGAGATGCTTACTCCAATCCTTAGAAGGATTGTTGGAGCTTTGCATACTTGTTAGCATCTTTCAGGATTGACAAAACCTTCTGGTTGTATCACATACAACCTTTCCTCAAGAAAATCGTCGAGGAAACAATGTTTTGACATCCTATCTGCAAGATTTCATAAATAATGTAGTAAATGCTAATATAATTCCAATAGACTCTTAGCATCGCTACGAGTGAGAAAGCCTCGTCGTAGTCAACTCCTTGAACTTGTCGGAAAACATCTTAACGACAAGTCGAGCTTTCTTAATGGTGACATTTACCATCATTGTCCGTCTTCCTTTTAAAATCCATCTGCACCCAACAGCCTTACGACCATCAAGTAGTTCTTCAAAGTCTACACTTTGTTTTTATACATGGATCCTCTCTCGGATTTTGTGGCCTCAAGCCATTCATCGGAATTCGGGCCCACCATCGCTTCTCCATATCTCATAGGTTCATCGTTGTCCAACAACATGACTTCCAAGACAGGATTACGTACCACTCTGAAGTAGAACGCATCCTTGTCGTCCTATGAGGTTTGGTAGTGACTTGATCTGAAGTTTCATGATCACTATCATAAGCTTCCACTTCAATTGGTATAGGTGCCACAGGAACAACTTCCTGTGCCCTGCTACACACTAGTTGAAGTGACGGTTCAATAACCTCATCAAGTCTCCACCATCCTCCCACTCAATTCTTTCGGGAGAAACTTTTCCTCGAGAAAGGACCTGTTTCTAGAAACAATCACTTTGCTTCCAGATCTGAAATAGGAGGTATACCCAACTGTTTTGGCTATTCTATGAAGATGCATTTATCCGCTTTGGGTTCGAGCTTATCAGCCTGAAACTTTTCCACATAAGCGTCGCAGCCCCAAACTTTTAAGAAACGACAGCTTAGGTTTCTCTAAACCATAGTTCATACGGTGTCGTCTCAACGGAATTGCGTGGCTACCTATTTAAAGTGAATGTGGTTGTCTCTAATGCCTAACCCATAAACGATAGTGGTAATTCGATAAGAGACATCATGGTATGCACCATATCCAATAGGGTGCAGTTATGATGTTCGGACACACCATCACACTATGGTGTTCCAGGCGGTATTAGTTGTGAAACAATTTCCACAATGTCTTAATTGTGTGCCAAACTCGTAACTCAGATATCTCTATGATCATATCATAGACATTTTATCCTCTTGTCACGACGATCTTCAACTTCACTCTGAAATACTTGAACCTTTCAATAATTCAGACTTGTGTTTCATCAAGTAAATATTCTTAGCATCTACTCAAATCATCTGTGAAGTAAGAACATAATGATATCCACTGCGTGCCTCAGCACTCATTGGACTGCGCACATCAAAATGTATTACTTCCAACAAGTTGCTTTCTTGTTCCATCTTACTGAAAACGAGGCCTTTCAGTCATCTTGCCCATGTGGTATGATTTGCATGTCTCAAGTGATTCAAAATCAAGTGAGTCCAAACGATCCATCTGTATGGACTTTCTTCATGCATATATACTAATAGACATGGTTCGCATGTCTCAATCTTTTCAAAAACGAGTGAGTCCAAAGATCCATCAACATGGAGCTTCTTCATGCGTTTTATACCAATATGACTCAAGTGGCAGTGCCACAAGTATGTGGTACTATCATTACTATCTTATATCTTTTGGCATGAACATGTGTATCACTACGATCGAGATTCAATAAACCATTCATTTTAGGTGCAAGACCATTGAAGGTATTATTCAAATAGACAGAGTAACCATTATTCTCCTTAAATGAATAACCGTATTGCGATAAACATAATCCAATCATGTCTATGCTCAACGCAAACACCAAATAACGATTATTTAGGTTTAACACCAATCTCGATGGTAGAGGGAGCGTGCGATGTTTGATCACATCAACCTTGGAAACACTTCCAACACATATCGTCATCTCACCTTTAGCTAGTCTCCGTTTATTCCGTAGCCTTTTATTTCGACTTACCAACACTTAGCAACCGAACCGGTATCTAATACCCTGGTGCTACTAGGAGTACTAGTAAAGTACACATTAATATAATGTATATCCTGTATACTTCTGTCGACCTTGCTTGCCTTCTCATCTACCAAGTATCTAGGGTAGTTCTGCTTCAGTGACCGTTCCCCTCATTACAGAAGCACTCAGTCTCGGGTTTGGGTTCAACCTTGGGTTTCTTCACTAGAGCAGCAACTGATTTGCCGTTTCATGAAGTATCCCTTCTTTCCCTTGCCCTTCTTGAAACTAGTGGTTTTACTAACCATCAACAATTTATGCTCCTACTTGATTTCTACTTTCGCGGTGTAAAACATCGCGAGTTGCTCAAGGATCATCATGTCTATCCCTGATATGTTTATAGTTCATCAGGAAGCTCTAATAGCTTGGTGGCAGTGACTATGGAGAACCATCACTATCTCATCTGGAAGATTAACTCCCACTCGATTCAAGCGATTGTAGTACTTAGACAATCTGAGCACATGCTCAACGAGTGAGCTTTTCTCCCTTAGTTTGCAGGCTTAAGAAACTTGTCAGAGGTCTCATACCTCTTGACGTGGGCACTAGTCTGAAATCCCGATTTCAGTCTTTGGAACATCTCATATGTTCTGTGATGTTTCAAAAATTTCAAAAACGTCTTTGGCGCCTCAATTCTAAACCGTTCAACATTACGCACTGAACTATCACTTAGTCATCAAAATGTGTATGTCAGATGTTTTGCAACATCTACAGACGACGCTCGGGGGTTCAGCACACCGAGCGGTGCATTAAGGACATAAGCCTTCTGTGCAGCAATGAGACAATCCTCAGTATACGGACCCAGTCCGCATAATTGCTACTATCAACTTTCAACTAAATTTTCTCTAGGAACATATCTTAAACAGTAGAACTAAAGCGTAAGCTATGACATAATTTGCAAAGACCTTTTGACTATGTTCATGATAGTTAAGTTCATCTAATCAAATTATTTAATGAACTCCACTCAGATAGACATCCCTCTAGTCATCTAAGTGATACATGATCCGAGTCAACTAGGCCGTGTCCGATCATCACGTGAGACGGACTAGTCATCATCGGTGAACATCTCCATGTTGATCGTATCTACTATACGACTCATGTTCGACCTTTCGGTCTCTTGTGTTCCGAGGCCATTTCTGTACATGCTAGGCTCGTCAAGTCAACCTAAGTGTTTCGCATGTGTAAATCTGGCTTACACCCATTGTATGCGAACGTTAGAATCTATCACACCCGATCATCACGTGGTGCTTCGAAACAACGAACCTTCGCAACGGTGCACAGTTAGGGGGAACACATCTCTTGAAATTTTAGTGAGGGATCATCTTATTTATGCTACCGTCGTTCTAAGCAAATAAGATGTAAACATGACAAACATCACATGCAAATGATAAAGTGACATGATATGGCCAATATCATCTTGCGCCTTTTGATCTCCATCTTCGAGGCGCGGCATGATCACCTTCGTCACCGGTCATGACACCATGATCTCCATCATCGTGTCTTCATGAAGTTGTCTCGCCAACTATTAATTCTACTACTATGGCTAACGGTTAGCAATAAAGTAAAGTAATTACATGGCGTTTTCATTGACATGCAGGTCATACAATAAATTAAGACAACTCCTATGGCTCCTGCCGGTTGTCGTATTCATCGACATGCAAGTCGTGATTCCTATTACAAGAACATGATCAATCTCATACATCACATATATAATTCATCACATCCTTTTGGCCATATCACCTCACATAGCATACCCTGCAAAAACAAGTTAGACGTCCTCTAATTGTTGTTGCATGTTTTACGTGGCTGCTATGGGTTTCTAGCAAGAACGTTTCTTACCTACACAAAAGCCACAACGGTGATATGCCAATTGCTATTTACCCTTCATAAGGACCCTCTTCATCGAATCCGATCCGACTAAAGTGGGAGAGCCAGACACCCGCTAGCCACCTTATGCATCAAGTGCATGTCAGTCGGTGGAACCTGTCTCACGTAAGAGTACATGTAAGGTCGGTCCGGGCCGCTTCATCCCACAATGCCGCCGAATCAAGATAAGACTAGTAACGTCAAGCAAATTGAACAAATCATCGCCCACAACTACTTTGTGTTCTACTCGTGCATAGAATCTACGCATAGACCTAGCTCATGATGCCACTATTGGGGAACGTAGCAATAATTCAAAATTTTCCTACGTGTCACCATGATCAATCTAGGAGACGCTAGCAACGAGAGAGAGGGAGTGCATCTTCATACCCTTGAAGATCGCTAAGCGGAAGCGTTACAAGAACGCGGTTGATGGAGTCGTACTCGCAGCGATTCAAATCGCGGAAGATCCGATCTAGCGCCGAACGGACGGCGCCTCCGCGTTCAACACACGTACAGCCCGGGGACGTCTCCTACTTCTTGATCCAGCAAGGGGAGAGGATAAGTTGAGGGAGAACTCCAGCAGCACGATGGCGTGGTGGCAATGGAGCTCGTGGTTCTCCGGCAGAGCTTCGCTAAGCACTACAGAGGAGAAGGAGGAGGTGTAGGAGGAGGGAGGGCTGCGCCAGGGAAGAGGTGCGGCTGCCCTCCCACCCCTCCACTATATATAGGGGCAAGGGGAGAGGGGGAGGTGCCCTAGGGTTTCCCCTAGGGGGCGGCGGCCAAGTAGATTGGATCTCCCTAGGGAAAATCCTAGGGAGACTTGCCCCCCAAGCCAAGCAGGTGGAGGATTGCCTCCCAAGCCAGGTGGAGGCACCCCACCTCCCCAAGTAACGTGGGAAAGGGTGTGGGGGGTGCACCACCCCTTAGTGGGCTGGTTTTCCCCTTCCCCTTTGGCCCATGAGGCCCTCCAACACTTGCCGGGGCTCCCGAAACACCTTTCGGTCATGCTGGCCATAGCCTGGTACCCCTGGAACACTTCCGGACTCCAATACCCTTCGTCCAATATATCGATCTTCACCGCCGGACCATTCTGGAACTCCTCGTGATGTCCGGGATCTCATCTGGGACTCCGAACAACCTTCGGTAACCACATACTATTTCCCATAACAACTCTAGCGTCACCGAACCTTAAGTGTGTAGACCCTACGGGTTCGGGAACCATGCAGACATGACCGAGACACCTCTCCGGCCAATAACCAATAGCGGGATCTGGATACCCATATTGGCTCCCACATGTTCCACGATGATCTCATCGGATGAACCACGATGTCGGGGATTCAATCAATCCCGTATACAATTCCCTTTGTCAATCGGTATGTTACTTGCCCGAGATTCGATCGTCGGTATCCCAATACCTTGTTCAATCTCGTTACCGGCAAGTCACTTTACTCGTACCGTAACGCATGATCCCGTGGCTAACTCCTTAGTCACATTGAGCTCATTATGATGATGCATTACCGAGTGGGCCCAGAGATACCTCTTCGTCATACGAAGTGACAAATCCCAGTCTCGATTCATGCCAACCCAACAGACACTTTCAGAGATACCTGTAGTGCACCTTTATAGCCACCTAGTTATGTTGTGACGTTTGGTACACCCAAAGCATTCCTACGGTATCCGGGAGTTGCACAATCTCATGGTCTAAGGAAATGATACTTGACATTAGAAAAGCTCTAGCAAACGAACTACACGATCTTGTGCTATGCTTAGGATTGGGTCTTGTCAATCACATCATTCTCCTAATGATGTGATCCCGTTATCAATGACATCCAATGTCCATGGTCAGGAAACCATAACCATCTATTGATCAACGAGCTAGTCAACTAGAGGCTTTCTAGGGACATGTTGTGGTCTATGTATTCACACATGTATTACGGTTTCCAGTTAATACAATTATAGCATGAACAACAGACAATTATCATGAACCAGGAAATACAATAATAACCATTTTATTATTGCCTCTAGGGAATATTTCCAACAGTGTATGCTCGGGCGTGACCCGAGCGCAGCCCCCTGCCCAGCCCCCTCGCGCGACTCTCCCGAGGGGAGCTGTTGCGACGAGGCTGAACACTGAGCTCGAAGGCTCCCTGAGGTTGGTACGGCCATGGGGCCGCCCTCACTTGTTTATCACCAGCACGGAGCGTAGCGCTTCCGCACTTGCATGGGCATAGCCGCTCCTCGACCGTGTCGACTGCCAGCGCAGAGCATGGTGCTTCCAATGGTGCGTGGGTGAGGGCTCCCTCTGAGTGGAGCCCCCGGGGCGTGTACAACCTCGCCCTGACACGTGGCTTGCATGGCAGGGCTAGACGAGGTGTGTCTAGGCACTCGTGAGCCAGCGCGGGACTCACGAGGCCCTACCTCAAGGCGGGTTGCGCCTGGTCTTGATTCTTGATGGCTGCGGTGGCCCTGCGAGATGGTTAGGCAACCTGCGCCAGACGAATTTCCTGAGGTGATCACATGAGAAGGCCAAACACCAACGACCCCAGGTGGTGACGTGAACGGGGCCGTGTCGGTGTCAAAACCGGCGGATCTCGGGTAGGGGGTCCCGAACTGTGCGTCTAAGGTCGATGGTAACAGGAGACGGTGGCCACAATGTTTACCCAGGTTCGGGCCCTCTCTATGGAGGTAATACCCTACTTCCTGCTTGATTGATCTTGATGAATATGAGTAGTACAAGAGTTGATCTACCACGAGATCGTAATGGCTAAAACCCTAGAAGTCTAGCCTGTCCGACTATAATTGTATATCTCTACAGACCTAACCCTCCGGTTTATATAGACATCGGAGGGGACGAGGGTTACATAAAGTCGGTTACAGAGAAAGGAATCTTCATATTTGGTCGCCAAGCTTGCCTTCCACACCAAGGAGAGTCCCATCTAGACACTGGTAGAGTCTTCGGTCTTTGTATCTTCACAACCCATCAGTACGGCCCATGTCTAATAGGTCGGACGCCCAAGGACCCCTTAGTCCAGGACTCCCTCAGTAGCCGCCGAACCAGACTTCAATGACGAGGTGTCCTGCACGCAGATAGTCTTCGGCATTGCAAGGCGGGTTCCTCCTCCGATGACTTCAAAGTGCTGTATTCGGCTTTCCATTTAATGGCGTAGCCCTCGGCTTCTGTGTATCAACAACTTCAGCTTCCACGTGTCAAGCGAATGCGAGAAGTCAGGGTGTTTTTACACATAAGATCCCAACCATGTAAGGAGGAGTGCCTATTTAAAGAGATTGGATCTCAGATCCGTTCAGCACCACGCGAAAAAATCTTAGAGCTTGCTAGGAAAGACCACTCCAACATGGCTAGCGCTCCCAGCTCCTCCCCACCTTGCATCCCAGAAAAAGGTGATTGGGAGAAATGTTTCGTATCCCATGGTCAGCTAGTGAAGCTGCAAACACAGGGATTTCTTCCCCCCGCAGATCTGGTCCCTGTTCGGGCAGGGTTGACCTCCTTCAATGACGGATCCCAGGCAGAGAATTTCCCCAATCCATCTGCGGGGGAACGAGTGTGCTTCGTCTCCTATTTGCTAAGAGGTGTCGGATTTCCAATTCATCCATTCCTCCGAGGGCTTCTGGAGTATTATGGCGTCCAACTGCACAACTTCACTCCCGCCTCCATCCTGCATATCGTGGGCTACGTCACTCTTTGCGAGTTATTCTTGGGTTGCGAGGCCCATTTTGAATTGTGGAGAAAGCTATTCTGTCTCGTCCCGCGCAACCACGAGAGATCAATATTTGAAGTGGGCGGAGCCGAAATATGGCGCATCGCCGGGACCGGATACTTGCCCAGCACACAAAATATGGCATCCGAAGAGTGGCCTTCCCAATGGTTCTATATTGAGGACGTTGCACTTCCTAACCTAGTTCGGAGGGGTCTTCCCGAGTTCACAAGCGTTCCCTTGAAGAAACGCCACAGCTGGCGCCCTCGGAGCCTCGAGGAGGAAGATAGTGCGGAAGTTCGTCAACTCATGAGCAAGATAAGGACGCTCGCCCAGTCCGGATTATCAATAGTCGAGGTAATGGCGACTTCCATAGTATGGGGGGTTCAGCCATTCCAATACAGAGGTCTTCCCGTGTGGCACTATAATGGGGAGGATGACGCCTCCCGCTGCGGCCGGAAGGGTCCGGACACCCCCGCTGTCGTGGAATTGTCATGGCAGATGTCCTAGTGTGAGGACTTAGTCGTGAGGCCAACACATCTATGTAGTAGCTTGAGAGGGGTTGAGCGGAATCGAGAGACGCAACACACAAGACAAGGATTTAGACAGCTTCGGGCCCCGGGAAACATCATCCGGTAATAGCCCTAGATGTTGTTTGAGGCTAGGTCTCATTATGCTCATGGGGGAGTCGCCGTTAAACCGGCTCTTTGTGTCTAGCCCTAGAGATTGTTTCTTCTTTTCTTCTCGCCCCTCTTTGGGGAGCCCTGCCCCTCCTTATATATGTTGAAGGGGCGGGTTACATGTGGAGTCCTATTAGGATTAGGACTAGTCTATCTCTAATACAAACCGGATACAAGTCCAGGTCTTAACTCCTTGTAAAACAAATATTCCTCACGCCTTTCCTCTTAAACCGGCCCACCATAGTATGAACCGGCCTTCATGAACCGCCCGTTGGGCCACCGGGTCTTGTCGCTCCTCTGACCCGCCTGCCGGATTACCAATGAATCGTAAACCGCCAGGTCCAAACGGGTCGCCAGTGAATCGTTAAGTCTCAGCCGGGTCTCAAGTAAACCGCCAAGTCTAGCCGGGTTATACTTCTGGCCAGTTTACGCCGCGGGGTATATCCCCGACATTAGCCCCCAGTTTAATTTGGATTTATCCATGTTAAACTGATCCTATAAAATAAACACAAGAACAAATTTGACACGTTGTGCTCCGGGTTAAGAATTCTTGTAAACCGGCACGTGATCCTCCTTAAATCCTTGTCATTTCCTCCTTCTAGAAAATCCGGGTCAATAGACCAGCTTCATAATCAATTTACTTGTATAATAAGTATTGTAAATAAAAAATCCACTTGAATCGGCTTCTAAAGCACCGGCTTAAGAAATATGGTCTTGAAATACTCATCTGATATTCAGCCGGTTTGAAGATGTACTTGCCGGTTTATGATTACCACCATTGTCGGGTTATAAAAACTGATAATTCCGGGTCATGATTGTTGCCAACGCCGGTTCATGATTATTGATGACGCTGGGTTATGATTGTTGGTGATGCCGAGTCATAATTGTTGTAGACACCGGGTCAAGATGGTTAGCTCAAAACTGAAATTTGGAAGATATTTCTCCCTTATATCCATATTACCTGTAGCCCCCAAGTCTTGAACAGAACAAAGTGATGATTTGAGACTTTTTTCCATATAATTACTGCCACTTTGAAGAAATCTATGTTGTTCATCTCAGTCACTAGTAAAAACTGAATACTCCATATATGTAGCCCCCAAGTGCCGGGTTGTCATGCTTGCAACAACCTGGGACTTGTAATTGCCTTATACTCATAAAAATTTCAACCAGTGTAGCCCCCAAGGGCCGGGTCATTATGCAATAATGAGCAGAGACTTTATAAATATGATCATGCACACTTGAACATCAACGTGCAACCCCCAAGGGCCGGCTCAGTAAGATAATATTGAGCTGGGACTTTATATATACTTCTTTTTGAAAAGAATATCATATGATGTAACCCCCATCATGGGGCTTGAACCCTCGTCCACAAGGTTAAGACTTTTGTGCTTTACCAACTGAGCAGTGGACTCTTCAGTATAACGGAATAAAACTTGTGTACCTTAAATTGTTGATAGGAGCAATTGGTAGCCCCCAAGGGCCGGCTCATTATGATGTGATGAGTCGGGTCTTCAATAAGGCCAATAAAAATGACTTTGCATTAGCCCCCAAGTGTCATGGTGCATGCTTGCAGCGACATGAGACATGCATGTAATCTCAATTTGAATAATGTAGCCCCCAAGTGCCGGGTCGTAAGCCTGCAGCGACTCGGGACTATTCCTTCCATTGTAGAATAAATCATATCCTTTGATAAAATAATAGCCATTGCGCTAAAGCGACTTTGAAAACCTCAATAATACCGGTTATTAATAACCATAATAAAAATCCAGCCATGTTGGCTATTCAAGATAATATAATCCTATATGAAAACCTTATTCATTCAATATCATAATGAAAATTCAACCAAGTTTGGCTATTTGAATAATATAACCCAATGATTTATAAGCGCATGATTCCAAAGCCAGGCCGGGTTAACAAACATCGGATAATTTCTCATCATATACTGGCGACTTATCGTCTTAAAGCCAGGTCGGTTTAATAAACACCGGATAATTTATCATCATACTGGCGACTTATAGTCGAAAGCCAGGCCGGGTTAATAAACGCCGGTGATTTATAATCATGCTTTATTCAACCTATTTCTGCATACAACAAGTTTAAAGTGTCCTGGCGGTTTACCGCCGGACGGGTCATAATGCCCAACATATAACTCGGGTTTATACCTGGGGGTTGCATTTAAGAATAATCAAATATGAAATATATCATACCTGTGACATTGAATCACAATGTTGGTTGACCAACTGTTGTAGTGAGGGTGATAACCCAAATTTTGAGTACTGATAACTCCTTCCATATTGTACCGGTTTATGATAGAACCATACCGGGTTGTGATAAACACCGGATTAACCATATATAATACTGGTGACTTATAGTCGAAACTAGACCGGGTTAATAATCGCCGGATTATAACTGATCATGTACTGATAACTTGTAGTCCAAAGCCTAACCGGGTTGATAAACACCAGTTTAAAAACATCACAAATCTTATGAAAACAAAGAAAACTCAGCAAAAGGCAAATAAAAACCGTTGTAGTCGAGGCTTTTCACGGGCTGCCAGGCTCCAAATTCGATCAAGAGGTGTAGCTATGGTTCGGATACGACCAAGCCCCCAAGTGATGCTGTGGCATTGCGCCGATCAAGAGGTGTAGCTATGGTTCAGATACGACCAAGCCCCCAAGTGATGCTGAAGCATTTCGCCGATCAAGAGGTGTAGCTATGTTTCGGATACGACCAAGCCCCCAATTGATGCTGTGGCATTTCGCCGATCAAGAGGTGTAGCTATGGTTCGGATACGACCAAGCCCCCAAGTGATGATGTGGCATTTCGCCGATCAAGAGGTGTAGCTATGGTTCGGATACGACCAAGCCCCCAAGTGATGCTGTGGCATTTCGCCGATCAAGAGGTGTAGCTATGGTTCGGATACGACCAAGCCCCCAAGTGATGTTGTATAAAGCTTTGATAAGCTGAATCAAGGGGTAAACCGGACGCCGTTTTATAAACAGAAGCTCCTTGTGATTAATAATACGATAGGCCAATAAGGCGGGATACCCATGTTTGACCCGCGCATCATGGCAACAGGTCCTCTTCGGCAACCTTTAACTTTTTGCAAGAGATAAATTCTTCTTGAACCGGGATTTTGAACCGGATATTGGGAGCTTCAATGTTTTATGGGAGACATCTTTCCCTTGAACCGGATCTTAAACCGGAATCTTCATTTTCAGCCGGAAATTTTTCTGACGACCTTTAAACTCGAACTTGCGAGAAGTTAATTCTTTTTTGAACCGGACATTCTTAAACCGGATTTGAGAGCTTCAGAGCTTTGTGGGGGAACAGATTTCCCTTGAACCGGATCTTAAACCGCCATTCTTCATTTTGAACCGGAAATTTTCTGACGGCCTTTAAATTTTCATCAAGATGGTAGTAGCCTCTGGGACCGGGTTATCTTTCCCTCCAATCGTCCTGGGGTTCTTGACTTCACTGAAAAACGGCAACATTTGCTGAGTCATATCATTGTAGCCCCCGTGTCTCAAGGCGACTCGAGGAGTTGGCTTGAGATTCTCCATATTTGACCGTGATATAAACCGTCATAAGTTGTATATCATTGGTGTTGATAGCACGATGTGAATCCACAGAAGGTTGAGGTGACTGCGGCGGGTTATAAATGATCCCCTATGAGCCGTGTCAGCAACTCGACCAATGGTTCCTTCCAACTGGCTATTTGAAGTTAACCAAACTGTAGTGGCGGCGACTTGTGCGCCTGCTCATTGAGCCATCCAGTGCAGACGACGGTTGATGATAATTTGCCTCTAATTTGAAAGAAAACCGGGCTAACCAAGCAGCGACTGGCTTTATACTCAATAAGCAGCTCATGCAGACAGGTGCGGCCTGGCATGTTGATGTAGACCAAGCCGCAAGAAACGGACGGAAAATATGATCGCAGCATCAGAGGCGGCTCGGACAGATGAGTCAGCCGCGGCATTGTAAGCCAGTACGGACGGGGGAGTCAATCACAGGTGCGGTCCCGGCAAGCTGATGTAAACCGGGGCGTAAAGGCGGCGTCCTGCATGCGTCCATTCACCGTGTAATGTGGCACGGACGAACACCGGGCAGGGCGTTGCCAGCGCGTGCTCCGTACCCATGGTATAAACCACATTTATAATGAATAATTGTCCTGCATATCAAAATAGACGGTCCAAAGTAATTGTTCCCTTGATAAAAACAATATATAACAAAATAGACTTAGATAGATATCACCTGATGTCTTTGAATGACAGATGACCTGTACGTAGACCCTTTGTGCGTAGTAGTGGTTCTTGCAGCAGTACTTTGAATGTACTTGTAATAGTTTGACCTTTACGAGACCCCCTTGGTGATGACTACTTTAAGTGATGTCTTTGGAGGTATTAACCGTCTGAACAGCTGACGATGCCAATCCCTCGAGTAGCTCATTAAAACCGGTGCTGCTGCGATGATTGACTTGAAAACTGCATCATGATGCACATAGGTCTCTGCCGTTAAGTAGATGTTGGACATCATCTGCACTATTAATTTTGGATATGCCCCCTGCTGCAGTCTCGCCACTGATTTATAGCATAATGAAGGTGAGAGAAGTTTTTGAACAGTGTAGACATGTTGGCCTGCCTTATGCTTCTTTGTAATTTCATCCTCAGCTTACCCATCTGACTCCGTTCCACAAAGTTCTGAAGCTAAGATACAGTGGCCTCCATACATTGGCACAAAAACTTGTGTTGGATCCAACTCGGTTGCCAGGCCTCTTTTTATTCCACCGGTTCAAAACTCCCTTGTTTCTTCTTTCTTGTATGCACCAGCGACAAATCCACACCAGCAGAAGCACGTCAGCCAGGCCGGGCGACATAAGGCGGAGGCGAGGGTAGCGAGGCCACGACGAGGCGGCAAGGTCGGTTCGAGGCGGCAGCTCAGGCAGAGCAGAACCGGCGCCGGCCGCGGGCAAAGGTGACCCGGTGGGGTGGCAGCTGAAGTGGGACGGAACAGCAGGTCGGCAGCAGAAACCTGCGGGGGCAGCTTACCGGTGACTCAGCAAAAGCGACTCAGTGCTGGGGTAGGGCCGGCGAAGACCGGTGACTCGATATACAACTCTTGACCCGACCATGGATTTGGGCGGCCCAAGGCCGTAACACGCTGCGGCTACCGTGGTTCAGCAGTGGATACGGATGGTCGGAACACGGAAGAGGCTCTCTAGTGAGGCGCGCCAGAGGAGGCGCTCAGAGGTGGAAGACCCGGTCAGGCGGGCCGATCCATGGCAGCAGAATCTCTGATTGGACTGAACACACACATGTTCCAGCTGTAATTTTGACTTGTTGCTCACTTGCTCTTGCTCAATGTTGTACTAGCTCGGATAAGGCGTGGTCATGGCCACAGAGTAAGGCGGGCTGAAACTGCTTGTAGGCGGACGCCGGTTCAACGGCCCGGGCCAGCTCGCAGCTGACTTAAAAACTGCTCGCGGAGACTGCTGTAGAAGTTGACGGCGGCCTGACACACCGGCGAGGGCGGCTCAAGAACAAAAAGCTTGACGAGGCCACAGGTGAGCAAGGTAGCAGCTTTGCGGCAGAAGCAGGACGATCACGCAATTTGACGGTGGCTGGCGATTTGAAGGTGAGCCGCAACAGGCCACCCAAGGCGGGTTCTGGCAGAAGCAACGCGACGAGGCATGACTTGGCAGTGGCTCAAGGCCAGGGAGGCGACTTACGCCGGACCACAACAGAAGTGGAGGTGGCTCGGAGATGGGTGCGAAGTAGACGGTCTCAAAACAAGCCTGCGGCTTGGTAACTCGGCGAGGCGGAGGTGGCTCAAGGCGGTAGGGCGAGCAATGACTTGGCCGTAGGGGCGCATCGCAAACCGGAGGAGCAGGGCGGCTCTCCAGCGGCCCAAAGGCACTAGGCGGCTCTTCGGCGGCGACTCGAGGCTTGCAACGAGGGCACTCCGGCTGGTCGATGAAGTGTGTCCGCTATAGTAGAGTGTGGCAGAGGCATGGCCGCCACGGCCCAGCGTGGCCACGCGAAGGAGGGCCCGCGAGACGAGGCGGGTCGCGTGTTACAGTAGAGGGCCGGGAGGCTGCTCGAAGCCACGGGAGCGCAGAACGGCGGAGCAACGGTGTTTCGATAGCGAAAACCGCTTCCGGGTCGTAGGGGTTTCTGGATCCACGTGTTAGTAGTAACTTTTCCTTCCCTTGAATCTTGAATTGGCTTCCTTGTGTGTTTTTCAACCCCATCTTTGTCAGTCGAGTTATGTCCTTCCAAAACTGTTGCATGCTAGTGCTCGTACTAGTACTGGTTCTTGACAGTGAAATAAAAATTGGATTTTGCTTCACGTGGAGAGTAGCAAGGCTACGGTGGAATCGGTCTTCTCAAACACGACCTGATAGCTCAATGAATTGGATGTGTGTTGGAACCAAGAAAAATACGTGTCGGGCCGAGCCGACTCCTTCAATTAGCGGCAGCAGAAGATCTTGTCGGTCTTCGCGATCTTTAGGGCGGTGGCCGTACGGTTTGCAGGACGTAACAAAGACGGAAACAAGGGGATGATAGCCACGGCAGCCTAGAGTCCGTGGCGGAAGCTGACTCCCTGGGCAACTCAGAATAGATGCAGCGACTCGTGGCTCCAACACGGATTCGAGGGCGAAGACGGAGGTAACCACGGAGGCAGCGCTCGAGTCCTTGGTCGAGGCAGCAAACAACAAAGCCTCGAGTCCATGGAATTGACGCGGTGAAGAAGAGGCAACTTGCTCGAGGTGTGATGGTTTAAGGTGAAACGCGATGAGTACGCCCGCGAGGCAGGTGTCGGCGGCGGCTTGGAACAAATTGGCCTTGTTCATGTTGATGATTTGCACCCATTGGATTTCGGTGAACCAACACTGAACCAAACCAATCCTTCGGGATCTTCTCTGATAATCTCGCCAATCAACCGGATGAACTCCACTAATAAATAATTTCTGACTTTGATCAAAACTGATATAGATCCTTTCAAAACCGACTTTTCTTCATCTGGAAATTTGCGACCTTCTCCAATCCCTGGAAGAAATCCCTCCAAGAACTCAACACCACCGTGCGCAGGCCCCACGGTGGGCGCCAACTGTCGTGGAATTGTCACGGCAGATGTCCTAGTGTGAGGACTTAGTCGTGAGGACAACGCATCTATGTAGTACCTTGAGAGGGGTTGAGCGGAATCGAGAGACGCAACACATAAGAAAAGGATTTAGACAGCTTCGGGCCCCGGGAAACATCATCCGGTAATAGCCCTACATGCTGTTTGAGGCTAGGTCTCATTATGCTCATGGGGGAGTCGCCGGTAAACCGGCTCTTTGTGTCTAGCCCTAGAGATTGTTTCTTCTTTTCTTCTCGCCCCTCTTTGGGGAGCCCTGCCCCTCCTTATATATGTTGAAGGGGCGGGTTACATGTGGAGTCCTATTAGGATTAGGACTAGTCTATCTCTAATACAAACCGGATACAAGTCCAAGTCTTAACTCCTTGTAAAATAAATATTCCTCACACCTTTCCTCTTAAACCGGCCCACCATAGTATGAACCGGCCTTCATGAACCGCCCATTCGGCCACCGGGTCTTGTCGCTCCTCTGACCCGCCTGCCGCATTACCAATGAATCGTAAACCGCCAGGTCTAAATGGGTCGCCAGTGAATCGTTAAGTCTCAGCCGGGTCTCAAGTAAACCGCCAAGTCCGGCCGGGTTATACTTCCGGCCGGTTTATGCCGCTGGGTATATCCCCGACATTAGCCCCCAGTTTAATTTGGATTTATCCATGTTAAACTGATCCTGTAAAATAAACACAAGAACAAATTTGACAGGTTGTGCTCCGGGTTAAGAATTCTTGTAAACCGGCACGTGATCCTTCTTAAATCCTTGTCATTTCCTCCTTCTAGAAAATCCGGGTCAATAGACCAGCTTCATAATCAATTTACTTGTATAATAAGTATTGTAAATAAAAATCCACTTGAATCGGCTTCTAAAGCACCGGCTTAAGAAATATGGTCTTGAAATACTCATCTGATATTCAGCCGATTTGAAGATGTAACTTGCCGGTTTATGATTACCACCATTGTCGGGTTATAAAAACTGATAATTCCGGGTCATGATTGTTGCCAACGCCGGTTCATGATTATTGATGACGCCGGGTTATGATTGTTGGTGACACTGAGTCATAATTGTTGTAGACACCGGGTAATCTGGTTAGCTCAAAACTGAAATTTGGAAGATATTTCTCCCTTATATCCATATTACCTGTAGCCCCCAAGTCTTGAACAGAACAAAGTGATGATTTGAGACTTGTTTCCATATAATTACTGCCACTTTGAAGAAATCTATGTTGTTCATCTCAGTCACTAGTAAAAACTGAATACTCCATATATGTAGCCCCCAAGTGCCGGGTTGTCATGCTTGCAACAACCTAGGACTTGTAATTGCCTTATACTCATAAAAACTTCAACCAGTGTAGCCCCCAAGGGCCGGGTCATTGTGCAATAATGAGCAGAGACTTTATAAATATGATCATGCAGACTTGAACATCAACGTGCAACCCCCAAGGGCCGGCTCAGTAAGATAATATTGAGCTGGGACTTTATATATACTTCTTTTGAAAAGAATATCATATGATGTAACCCCCATCATGGGGCTTGAACCCTCATCCACAAGGTTAAGACTTTTGTGCTTTACCAACTGAGCACTGGACTCTTCAGTATAATGGAATAAAACTTGTGTACCTTAAATTGTTGATAGGAGCAATTGGTGGCCCCCAAGGGCCGGCTCATTATGATGTGATGAGTCGGGTCTTCAATAAGGCCAATAAAAATGACTTTGCATTAGCCACCAAGTGTCATGGTGCATGCTTGCAGCGACATGAGACATGCATGTAATCTCAATTTGAATAATGTAGCCCCCAAGTGCCGGGTCATAACCCTGCAGCGACTCGGGACTATTCCTTCCATTGCAGAATAAATCATATCCTTTGATAAAATAATAGCCATTGCGCTAAAGCGACTTTGAAAACCTCAATAATACCGGTTATTAATAACCATAATAAAAATCCAGCCATGTTGGCTATTCAAGATAATATAATCCGGTATGAAAACCTTATTCATTCAATATCATAATGAAAATTCAACCAAGTTTGGCTATTTGAATAATATAACCCAATGATTTATAAGCGCATGATTCCAATGGCGCAATCCAAATATATACTGGCAACTTACAGTAAAAATCCAGGCCGGGTTAACAAACACCGGATAATTTCTTATCATATATTGGCGACTTATTGTCTTAAAGCCAGGCCGGTTTAATAAACACCGGATAATTTATCATCATACTGGCGACTTATAGTCGAAAGCCAGGCCGGGTTAATAAACGCCGGTGATTTATAATCATGCTTTATTCAACCTGTTTCTGCATACAACAAGTTTAAAGTGTCCTGGCGGTTTACCGCCGGACGGGTCATAATGCCCAACATATAACCCGGGTTTATACCTGGGGGTTGCATTTAAGAATAATCAAATATGAAATATATCATACCTGTGACATTGAATCACAATGTTGGTTGACCAACTGTTGTAGTGAGGGTGAGAACCCAAATTTTGAGTACTGATAACTCCTTCCATATTGTGCCGGTTTATGATAAAACCGTACCGGGTTGTGATAAACACCGGATTAACCATATATAATACTGGTGACTTATAGTCAAAACCAGACAGGGTTAATAATCGCCGGATTATAACTGATCATGTACTGATAACTTGTAGTCGAAAGCCTAACCGGGTTGATAAACACCGGTTTAAAAACATCACAAATCTTATGAAAACAAAGAAAACTCAGCAAAAGGCAAATAAAAACCGTTGTAGTCGAGGCTTTTCACGAGCTGCCAGGCTCCAAATTCGATCAAGAGGTGTAGCTATGGTTAGGATACGACCAAGCCCCCAAGTGATGATGTGGCATTTCACCGATCAAGAGGTGTAGCTATGGTTCGGATACGACCAAGCCCCCAAGTGATGCTGTGGCATTTCGCCGATCAAGAGGTGTAGCTATGGTTCGGATACGACCAAGCCCCCAAGTGATGCTATGGCATTTCGCCGATCAAGAGGTGTAGCTATGGTTCGGATACGACCAAGCCCCCAAGTGATGCTGTGGCATTTCGCCGATCAAGAGGTGTAGCTATGGTTCGGATACGACCATGCCCCCAAGTGATGTTGTATAAAGCTTTGATAAGCTGAATCAAGGGGTAAACCGGAAGCCGCTTTATAATCAGAAGCTCCATGTGATTAATAATATGATAGGCCAATAAGGCGGGATACCCATGTTTGAACCGCGCATCATGGCAACAGGTCCTCTTCGGCAACCTTTAACTTTTTGCAAGAGATAAATTCTTCTTGAACCGAGATTTTGAACCGGATATTGGGAGCTTCAATGTTTTATGGGAGACATTTTTCCCTTGAACCGGATCTTAAACCGGAATCTTCATTTTCAGCCGGAAATTTTTCTGACGACCTTTAAACTCGAACTTGCGAGGAGTTAATTCTTTTTTGAACCGGACATTCTTTAACCGGATTTGAGAGCTTCAGAGCTTTGTGGGGGAATAGATTTCCCATGAACCGGATCTTAAACCGCCATTCTTCATTTTGAACGGAAATTTTCTGACGGCCTTTAAATTTTTAGCAAGATGGTAGTAGCCTCTGGGACCGGGTTATCTTTCCCTCCAATCGTCCTGGGGTTCTTGACTTCACTGAAAAATGACAACATTTGCTGAGTCATATCATTGTAGCCCCCGAGTCTCAAGGCGACTCGAGGAGTTGGCTTGAGATTCTCCATATTTGACCGTGATATAAACCGGCATAAGTTGTATATCATTGGTGTTGATAGCACGATGTGAATCCACAGAAGGTTGAGGTGACTGCGGCGGGTTATAAATGATCCCGTATGAGCCCTGTCAGCAACTCGACCAATTGTTCCTTCCAACTGGCTATTTGAAGTTAACCAAACTGTAGTGGCGGCGACTTGTGCGCCTGCTCATTGAGCCATCCAGTGCAGACGACGGTTGATGATAATTTTCCTCCAATTTGAAAGAAATCTGGGCTAAGCAAGCAGCGACTGGCTTTATACTCAATTAACAGCTCATGCAGACAGGTGCGGCCTGGCATGTTGATGTAGACCAGGCCGCAAGAAACGGACGGAAAATATGACCGCAGCATCAGAGGCGGCTCGGACAGATGAGTCAGCCGCGGCATTGTAAGCCAGTACGGACGGGGGAGTCAATCACAGGCGCGGTCCCAGCAAACTTATGTAAACGGGCCGTAAAGGCGGCGTCCTGCATGCGTCCATTCACCGTGTAACGTGGCATGGAGGAACACCGGGCAGGGCGTTGCCAGCGCGTGCTCCGTACCCATGGTATAAACCACATTTATAATGAATAATTGTCCTGCATATCAAAATATACGGTCCAAAGTAATTGTTCCCTTGATAAAAACAATATATAACAAAATAGACTTAGATAGATATCACCTGATGTCTTTGAATGACAGATGACCTGTACGTAGACCCTTTGTACGTAGTAGTGGTTCTTGCAGTAGTACTTTGAATGTACTTGTAATAGTTTGACCTTTACGAGACCCCCTTGGTGATGACTACTTTAAGTGATGTCTTTGGAGGTATTAACCGTCCGAACAGCTGACGATGCCAATCCCTCAAGTAGCTCATTAAACCGGTGCTGCTGCCATGATTGACTTGAAAACTACATCATGATGCACATAGGTCTCTGCCGTTAAGTAGATGCTAGACATCATCTGCACTATTAATTTTGGATATGTCCCCTGCTGCAGTCTCGCCACTGATTTATAGCATAATGATGGTGTGAGAAATTTTTGAACAGTGTAGACATGTTGGCCTGCCTTATGCTTCTTTGTAATTTCATCCTCAGCTTACCCATCTGACACTCCGTTCCGCAAAGTTCTGAAGCTAAGATAAAGTGGCCTCCATACATTGGCACAGAAACTTGTGTTGGATCCAACTCGGTTGCCAGGCCTCTTTTTATTCCACCGGTTCAAAACTCCCTTGCTTCTTCTTTCTTGTATGCACCAGCGACAAATCCACACCAGCAGAAGCACGTCAGCCAGGCCGGGCGACATAAGGCGGAGGCGAGGGTAGCGAGGCCACGACGAGGCGGCAGCTCAGGCAGAGCAGAACCGGCGCCTGCCGCGGGTAGAGGTGACCCGGTGGGGTGGCAGCTGAAGCGGGACGGAACAGCAGGTCGACAGCAGAAACCTACGGGGGCAGCTTACCGGTGACTCAGCAAAAGCGACTCAGGGCTGGGGTAGGGCCGGCGAAGACCGGTGACTCGATATACAACTCTTGACCCGACCATGGATTTGGGCGGCTCAAGGCCGAAACATGCTGCGGCTACCGTGGTTCAGCAGTGGATACGGACGGTCGGAACACGGAATAGGCTCTCTAGTGAGGCGCGCCAGAGGAGGCGCTCAGAGGTGGAAGAACCGGTCAGGCGGGCCGATCCATGGCAGCAGAATCTCCGATTGGACTGATCACACACATCTTCCAGCTGTAATTTTGACTTGTTGCTCACTTGCTCTTGCTCAATGTTGTACAAGCATGGATAAGGCGTGGTCATGGCCACAGAGTAAGGCGGGCTGAAACTGCTTGTAGGCGGACGCCGGTTCAACGGCCCGGGCCAGCTCGCAGCTGACTTAAAAACCGCTCGCGGAGACTGCTACAGAAGTTGACGGCGGCCTGACACACCGGCGAGGGCGGCTCAAGAACAACAAGCTTGACGAGGCCACAGGCGAGCAAGGTAGTAGGTTTGCGGCAGAAGCAGGACGATCACGCAATTTGACGGTGGCTGGCGATTTGAAGGTGAGCCACAGCAGGCCACCCAAGGCGGGTTCTGGCAGAAGCGACGCGACGAGGCATGACTTGGGAGTGGCTCAAGGCCAGGGAGGCGACTTACGCCGGACCACAACAGAAGTGGAGGTGGCTCGGAGACGGGTGCGAAGTAGATGGTCTCAAAACAAGCCCGCGGCTTGGTAACTCGGCGAGGCGGAGGTGGCTCAAGGCGGTAGGGCGAGCAATGACTTGGCCGTAGGGGCGTGTCGCAAACCGGAGGAGCAGGGCGGTTCTCCAGCGGCCCAAAGGCACTAGGCGGCTCTTCGGCGGCGAGTCGGGGGCTTGCAACAAGGGCACTCCGGCTGGTCGATGAAGTGTGTCCGCTATAGTAGAGTGTGGCAGAGGCACGGCCGGCCACGGCCCAGCGCGGCCACGCGGAGGAGGGCCCGCAAGACAAGGCGGGTCGCGTGTTACAGTAGAGGGCCGGTAGGCTGCTCGAAGCCACGGGAGTGCAGAACGGCGGAGCGACGGCGGTTCGATAGCAAAAACCGCTTCCGGGTCGTAGGGGTTTCTGGATCCACGTGTTAGTAGTAACTTTTCCTTCCCTTGAATCCTGAATTGGCTTCCTTGTGTGTTTTTCAACCCCGTTTTTGTCAGTCGAGTTATGTCCTTCCAAAACTGTTGCATGCTAGTGCTAGTACTAGTACTGGTTCTTGGCAGTGAAATAAAAATTGGATTTTGCTTCACGTGGAGAGTAGCAAGGCTACGGTGGAATCGGTCTTCTCAAACACGACCTGACAGCTCAATGAATTGGATGTGTGTTGGAACCAAGAAAAATACATGTCAGGCCGAGGCGACACCTTCAATTAGCGGCAGCAGAAGATCTTGTCGGTCTTGGCGATCTTTAGGGCGGTGGCCGTACGGTTTGCAGGACGTAACAAAGACGGAAACAGTTGGATGATAGCCACGGCAGCCTAGAGTCCGTGGCGGAAGCTGATTCCCTGGGGCAACTCAGAATAGATGCGGCGACTCGCGGCTCCAACACGGATTCGAGGGCGAAGACGGAGTTAACCATGGAGGCAGCGCTCGAGTCCTTGGTCGAGGCAGCAAACAACAAAGCCTCGAGTCCATGGAATTGACGCGGTGAAGAAGAGGCAACTTGCTCGAGTTGTGACGGTTTAAGGTTAAACGCGATGAGTACGCCTGCGAGGCGGGTGTGGGCGGCGGCTTGGAACAAATTGGCCTTGTTCATGTTGATGATATGCACCCATTGGATTTCGGTGAACCAACACTGAACCAAACCAATCCTTTGGGATCTTCTCTGATAATCTCGCCAATCAACCGGATGAACTCCACTAATAAATAATTTCTGACTTTGATCAAAACTGATATAGATCCTTTCAAAACCGACTTTTCTTCATCTAGAAATTTGCGACCTTCTCCAATCCCTGGAAGAAACCCCTCAAGAACTCAACACCACCGTGCGCAGGCCCCATGGTGGGCGCCAACTGTCGTGGAATTGTCAGGGCAGATGTCCTAGTGTGAGGACTTAGTCGTGAGGCCAACGCATCTATGTAGTAGCTTGAGAGGGGTTGAGCGGAATCGAGAGACGCAACACACAAGACAAGGATTTAGACAGCTTCGGCCCTTGGGAAACATCATCCGGTAATAGCCCTACATGCTGTTTGAGGCTAGGTCTCATTATGCTCATGGGGGAGTCGCCGGTAAACCGGCTCTTTGTGTCTAGCTCTAGAGATTGTTTCTTCTTTTCTTCTTGCCCCTCTTTGGGGAGCCCTGCCCCTCCTTATATATGTTGAGGGGTGGGTTACATGTGGAGTCCTATTAGGATTAGGACTAGTCTATCTCTAATACAAACCGGATACAAGTCTAGGTCTTAACTCCTTGTAAAACAAATATTCCTCACGCCTTTCCTCTTAAACCGGCCCACCATAGTATGAACCGCCCGTTGGGCCACCGAGTCTTGTTGCTGCTCTGACCCGCCTGCTGGATTACCAATGAATCGTAAACTGCCAGGTCCAAACGGGTTGCCAGTGAATCGTTAAGTCTCAGCCGGGTCTCAAGTAAACCGCCAAGTCCGGCCGGGTTATACTTCCGGCCGGTTTACGCCGCGGGGTATATCCCCGACACCCGCCGCTCTGGCCAAAATATTGGCCGAACTGTTCAAAGGGGAGGAAGAGGAATTTCTTCGTATCAAGCGCAGAGATGGCTTTTCCATGTACAATCCTCCTAGTTGGGTAAGTCCCAACCCCTCTGCTCTACTCACTCCACTCCCTGAACCACTTTCAATGAATATTAATCCGTCCATTTATAACAGCACTGGCGAAAGATCTCCGAGGGACTTTACAGCCCCGCCCCATAGCCAGAGGGCCACAATCGGGACCTTGACCCTGGATTCGAAGAGGATCCGGATATATTCGTGGTGCTCGAGGACGGGGTGTTTTACCAGGCGAGCTATGATGGCACGGAAGTGGCCATCACCGCCGATTATCCCGGTCTTCTCCTTGCTTCACACGTAAGTAATCAGGAGACATCTCCTCCGAAAGAGTTCCGTCGTTCTGCCTCACCCACCACACTGTCTCGTGCTCAAAATGGGAGGCGTTCGGCACGCCATGCTACCCAAGAGGCAACTCCAAAGAGAGCGGCCCCTACGCCGGGCAAGCCTTCGAAGAGGAAGGCAAACGAAGACACGATCGAGCCTTCATCGAAGAGGTATTGGTTTGTGAATATGCCCCTTGGCAGTCGCATCCAACTGTGACTTTTTCATTTGTCCTATATCAGGAAAAGAGTACACCGGACTATGTCCGGGGGTCCGGCCGGTCATACTCCCAATAGCCGGGATCCAGATCCTGCCGCAAAGACAGGGGCTGATACGGGGGCGAGGCCGGATTGTCCTTCGGCAGAGGATTCGGATGATGTATCCGTCACAAACTCGGAAGTGGAGAGCGCCATGAATCATCGGCGCCGGAGGGCCATTCTACGAGACCCCAGCTTTACCAAAGAGGCATTCAATGCCTTCAGCTCGGCTGATGCATACGTCTGAGGTGCTCGAGACGGGCTTAACAGAGCCACAAATCAGCATTTAAAAGATATGCGGGCAAATTTACATTGTCCAAATATGATAATTATATACCAGTAGCCCCCGAGACTTGAAGCAGTTAATACAACTGATTTAAGGATCATTGTATAACCAGGTGCTTACGGAGAAGAACAACCTGTTGTCTCAAGAGCTAGAAAAATGTCGAACACAGCTAAATGCTGTTACCGCTGATCTGGAGAAATCCAAGAAGGCGTCAACTGGTAATATTCCCCTCCGTCGAGAAAACATTTATATGCCAGCTATGTTAACACTTTTGATTAACTCATAACAGGATCGTCAGATCACCTGGAGGAGCAATTGAGGGCCGCTCAAGCAAGTGATAAAGAGTCCAAAAGACTACTCGCCGCGGGCGAACGTGTGTTGACACGAGTCAGGGAGGAGAAGAAGAAACTCCAGGATTCCAACACCCAGCTGGGCGAAGAACTGAAAGATGTGCGGGCCCAGCTGGCTGACTCAGTGAAGGAGAATAAAAGGCTGCGAGGTGGCATATTCAGTATGTGGTCGAACTTACCTTCGAGTAATTCGGAGATAAAGGGGACTGACAGAGTTATGTCTGCATGTATGCTGACCGGTCGTCCTGAAGAGGAGATGTCCGGATTCTCAGGCGATCTGCTACAAGAGCTGTCGCAAATGCACGAGCAAGCTCAGCAGGCGATGCGAAATGTTGCCAAGGCCTTGTGGCCATCCGCCTCCCCTACAGGAAAGATGGAGGAGCTTATACAGCTATTCAAGGGAGTGCGGTGGTGATGTCTACTACGCAACCTTCTTCTTGTAGACGTTGTTGGGCCTACAAGTGCAGAGGTTTGTAGGACAGTCGCAAATTTCCCTCAAGTAGATGACCTAAGGTTTATCAATCCGTGGGAGGCGTAGGATGAAGATGGTCTCTCTGAAGCAACCCTACAACCAAATAACAAAGAGTCTCTTGTGTCCCCAACAAACCCAATACAATGGTAAATTGTATAGGTGCACTAGTTCAGCGAAGAGATGGTGATACAAGTGCAATATGGATGGTAGATATAGGTTTTTGTAATCTGAAAATATAAAAATAGCAAGGTAACAAGTAATAAAAGTGAGCGTAAACGGTATTGCAATGCTTCGAAACAAGGCCTAGGGTTCATACTTTCACTAGTGCAAGTTCTCTCAACAATAATAACATAATTAGATCATATAACAATCCCTCAACATGCAACAAAGAGTCACTCCAAAGTCACTAATAGCGGAGAACAAACAAAGAGATTATTGTAGGGTACGAAACCACCTCAAAGTTATTCTTTCTGATCAATCTATTCAAGAGTCCGTAGTAAAATAACACGAAGCTATTCTTTCCGTTCGATCTATCATAGAGTTCATACTAGAATAACACCTTAAGACACAAATCAACCAAAACCCTAATGTCACCTAGATACTCCAATGTCACCTCAAGTATCCGTGGGTATGATTATACGATATGCATAACAGGATCTCAGATTCATCTATTCAACCAACACAAAGAACTTCAAAGAGTGCCCCAAAGTTTCTACTGGAGAGTCAAGACGAAAACGTGTGCCAACCCCTATGCATAGATCCCAAGGTCACGGAACCCGCAAGTTGATCACCAAAACATACATCAAGTGAATCAATAGAATACCCCATTGTCACCACGGGTATCCCACGCAAGACATACATCAAGTGTTCTCAAATCCTTAAAGACTCAATCCGATAAGATAACTGCAGAGGGAAAACTCAATCCATTACAAGAGAGTAGAGTGGGAGAAACATCATAAGATCCAACTATAATAGCAAAGCTCGCGATACATCAAGATCATGCCAAATCAAGAACACGAGAGAGAGAGATCAAACACATAGCTACTGGTACATACCCTCAGCCCCGAGGGTGAACTACTCCCTCCTCGTCATGGAGAGCGCCGGGATGATGAAGGTGACCACTGGTGAGGGATCCCCCCTCCGGCAGGGTGCCGGAACAGGGTCCCGATTGGTTTCTGGTGGCTACAGAGGCTTGCGGCGGCGGAACTCCCGATCTAGGTTATGTTCTGGGGGTTTCTGTATATATAAGAGGTTTTGGCGTCGGGAACAAGTCAGGGGGGGTCTTCGGGCTGTCCACGAGGTTGGGGACACGCCTAGGGGGGTGGGCGCGCCTCCCACCCTCGTGGGCAGCCCGGGACTCTTCTGGCCCAACTCTTTTACTCCATGGCCTTCTTCTGGTCCAAAACTAAGCTCCGTCAAGTTTCAGGTCAATTGGACTCCGTTTGGTTTTCCTTTTCTGCGATACTCAAAAACAAGGAAAAAAACAGAAACTGGCACTAGGCTCTAGGTTAATAGGTTAGTCCCAAAAATCATATAAAATAGCATATAAATGCATATAAAACATCCTAGATGGATAATATAATAGCATGGAACAATAAAAAATTATAGATACGTTGGAGACGTATCAGCATCGCCAAGCTTAATTCCTGCTCATCCTCGAGTAGGTAAATGATAAAAACAGAATTTTTGATGTGGAATGCTACCTAACATAATTATCAATGTAATTTTCTTTATTGTGGCATGAATGTTCAGATCCGAAAGATTCAAGAAAAAAGTTTAATATTGACATAAAAATAATAATACTTCAAGCATACTAACCAAGCAATTATGTCTTCTCAAAATAACATAGCCAAAGAAAGCTCATCCCTACAAAATCATATAGTTTGGCCATGCTTCATCTTCGTCACACAAAATACTCAAATCATGCACAACCCCGGTTTCAGCCAAGCAATTGTTTCATACTTTAGTATTTTCAAACTTTTTCAACTTTCACGCAATACATGAGCGTGAGCCATGGACATAGCACTATGGGTGGAATAGAATATAATGATGGGGGTTGTGTGGAGAAGACAAAAAAGAGAAAGTCTCACATCGACGCGGCTAATCAACGGGCTAGGGAGATGCCCATCAATTGATGTCAATGCGAGGAGTAGGGATTTCCATGCAACGGATGCACTAGAGCTATAAATGTATGAAAGCTCAACAAAAGAAACTAAGTGGGTGTGCATCCAACTTGCTTGCTCACGAAGACCTCATTTGAGGAAGCCCATCGTTCGAATATACAAGCCAAGTTCTATAATGAAAAATTCCCACTAGTATATGAAAGTGACAAAATAAGAGACTCTCTATCATAAAGATCATGGTGCTACTTTGAAGCACAAGTGTGGAAAAAGGATAGTAGCTTTGTCCCTTCTTTTTTTTCTTTTTTGGGCCTTTCTTTTTTTGGCCTTTCTCTTTTTTTGGGACAATGCTCTATTAATGATGATCATCACACTTCTATTTATTTACAACTCAATTATTACAACTCAATACTAGAACAAAGTATGACTCTATATGGATGCCTCCGGCGGTGTACCGGAATAGGCAATGAATCAAGAGTGACATGTATGAAAAATTATGCATGGTGGCTTTGCCACAAATACGATGTCAACTATATGATCATGCAAGGCAATATGACAATGATGAAACGTGTCATAATAAACGGAACGGTGGAAAGTTGCATGGAAATATATCTTGGAATGGCTATGGAAATGCCATAATAGGTAGGTATGGTGGCTGTTTTGAGGAAGATATAAGGAGGTTTATGTGTGATAGAGCGTATCGTATCACGGGGTTTGGATGCACCGGCAAAGTTTGCACCAACTTCTCAAGGTGAGAAAGGGCAATGCACGGTACCGAAGAGGCTAGCAAGGATGGAAGGGTGAAAGTGCATATAATCAATGGACTCAACATTAGTCATAAAGAACTCACATACTTATGGCAAAAATCTACAAGTCATCAAAACAAAGTACTACACGCATGCTCCTAGGGGAAGGGCTGGTAGGAGTTAACCATCGTGCAATCCCGACCTCCACACAAGGGATGACAATCAAAGAAATACCTCATGTTTCAAATTTGTTACACAACGGTTACCATATGTGCATGCTGCGGGACTTAGAAACTTCAACACAAGTATTTCTCAAATTCACAATTACTCAACTAGCATGACTCTAATATCACCATCCTCATGTCTCAAAACAATCATAAAGAATCAAACTTCTCATAGTATTCAATGCACTTTATATGAAAGTTTTTATTATATCCCTCTTGGATGCCCATCATATTAGGACTAAATTCATAACCAAAGCAAATTACCATGCTGTTCTAAAGACTCTCAAAATAATATAAGTGAAGCATGAGAGTTCATCTATTTTTTCAAAATAAAACCACCGCCGTGCTCTAAAAAGATATAAGTGAAGCACTAGAGCAACCGACAAACTACTCCGAAAGATATAAGTGAAGATCAATGAGTACTAGAATAATTATGTAACTATGTGAAGACTCTATAACATTTAGGAATTTCAGATCTTGGTATTTTATTCAAACATCAAGCAAAACAAAATAAAATAAAATGACGCTCCAAGCAAAACACATATCATGTGGTGAATAAAAATATAGCTCCAAGTAAAGTTACCGATGAACGAAGAAGAAAGAGGGAATGCCATCCAGGGCATCCCCAAGCTTAGGCTCTTGGTTGTCCTTGAATATTACCTTGGGTGCCTTGGGCATCCCCAATCTTAGGCTCTTGCCACTCCTTATTCCATAGTCCATCGAATCTTTACCCAAAACTTGGGAACTTCACAACACAAAACTCAACAGAAAACTAGTAAGCTCTGTTAGTATAAGAAAATAAATCACCACTTAGGTACTGTTGTGAACTCATTCTAAATTCATATTGGTGTAATATCTACTATATTCCAACTTATCTATGTTTCATACCCTCCGATACTACTCATAGAGTCATCAAAATAAGCAAACAACACATAGAAAACAGAATCTGTCAAAAACAGAACAGTCTGTAGTAATCTGCAACAAACGCAAACTTCTGGAACCCAGAAAAATCTTCCAAAACAGGAGGACCTAGATAATTTGTATATTAATCTTCTGCAAAAAGAATAAGTATTTTATCATGTTCTGGTGAATTTTAACAATTATTTTCATGAGCACAAAGTTTCTGTCTTTTTCAGCAAGATCAAATAATTATCATCCAAGAAGATCCTATAGGTCTTACTTGGCACAAACACTAATTAAAACATAAAACCACATCTAACCAGAGGCTAGATGATTTATTTATTACTAAACAGGAACAAAAAGCAAGGAACAAAAATAAAATTGGGTTGCCTCCCAACAAGCTCTAACGTTTAACGCCCCTAGCTAGGCATGATGATTTCAATGATGCTCACATAAAAGATAGGAATTGAAACATAAAGAGAGCATCATGAAGAATATGACTAGCACATTTAAGTCTAACCCACTTCCTATGCATAGGGATTTTGTGAGCAAACAACTTATGGGAACAATAATCAACTAGCATAGGAAGGCAAAACAAGCATAGCTTCAAGATTTTCAACACATAGAGAGGAAACTTGATATTATTGAAATTCCTACAAGCATATGTTCCTCCCTCATAATAATTTTTAGTAGCATCATGAATGAATTCAAAAATATAACCATCATATAAAGCATTATTTTCATGATGCACAAGCATATAAATTTTACTACTCTCCAGATAAGCAAACTTCTTCTCATGAATAGTAGTGGGAGCAAACTCAACAAAATAATTATCACGTGAAGCATAATCCAATTGAAAATTAAAGTCATGATGACAAGTTTCATGGTTATCTTTATTCTTTATAGCATACGTGTCATCACAATAATCATCATAAATAGAAGGCATGCTTTCATCATAATAAATTTTCTCATCAAAACTTGGGGGACTAAAAATATCATCTTCATCAAACATAGCATCCCCAAGCTTGTAGCTTTGCATATCATTAGCATCATGGATATTCAAGGAATTCGTACTAACAACATTGCCATCATGCTCATCATTCAAAGATTTAGTGCCCAACATTTTAATGCATTCTTCCTCTAGCAATTGAGCACAATTATCAGAATCCTTATTTTCACGGAAGACATTAAAAAGATGAAGGATATGAGGCACCCTCAATTCCATTTTTTTGTAGTTTTCTTTTATAGACTAAACTAGTGATAAAACAAGAAACAAAAAGATTCAATTGCAAGATCTAAAGATATACCTTCAGGCACTCACCTCCCCGGCAACGGCGCCAGAAAAGAGCTTGATGTCTACTACTCAACCTTCTTCTTGTAGACGTTGTTGGGCCTCCAAGTGCAGAGGTTTGTAGGACAGTAGCAAATTTCCCTCAAGTGGATGACCTAAGGTTTATCAATCCGTGGGAGGCGTAGGATGAATATGGTCTCTCTCAAGCAACCCTGCAACCAAATAACAAAGAGTCTCTTGTGTCCCCAACACACCCAAATACAATGGTAAATTGTATAGGTGCACTAGTTCGGCGAAGAGATGGTGATACAAGTGCAATATGGATGGTAGATATAGGTTTTTGTAATCCGAAAATATAAAAACAGCAAGGTAACAAGTAATAAAAGTGAGTGTAAACGGTATTGCAATGCTTTGAAACAAGGCCTAGGGTTCATACTTTCACTAGTGCAAGTTCTCTCAACAATAATAACATAATTAGATCATATAACAATCCCTCAACATGCAAAAAAGAGTCACTCCAAAGTCACTAATAGCGGAGAACAAACGAAGAGATTATTCTAGGGTACGAAACATCCTCAAAGTTATTCTTTCTGGTCAATCTATTCAAGAGTCCGTAGTAAAATAACATGAAGTTATTCTTTCCGTTCGATCTATCATAGAGTTCATACTAGAATAACACCTTAAGACACAAATCAACCAAAACCCTAATGTCACCTAGATACTCCAATGTCACCTCAAGTATCCGTGGGTATGATTATACGATATGCATCACACAATCTCAGATTCATCTATTCAACCAACACAAAGAACTTCAAAGAGTGCCCCAAAGTTTCTACTGGAGAGTCAAGACGAAAACGTGTGCCAACCCCTATGCATAGATCCCAAGGTCACGGAACCCGCAAGTTGATCACCAAAACATACATCAAGTGAATCAATAGAATACCCCATTGTCACCACGGGTATCCCACGCAAGACATACATCAAGTGTTCTCAAATCCTTAAAGACTCAATCCGATAAGATAACTGCAGAGGGAAAACTCAATCCATTACAAGAGAGTAGAGTGGGAGAAACATCATAAGATCCAACTATAATAGCAAAGCTCGCGATACATCAAGATCATGCCAAATCAAGAACACGAGAGAGAGAGATCAAACACATAGCTACTGGTACATACCCTCAGCCCCGAGGGTGAACTACTCCCTCGTCGTCATGGAGAGCGCTGGGATGATGAATTCTTTATAGCATACGTGATTATGGCTGTCATCGCCCCGTGGACAGAATCCTTCTTGGCCTACCTAACTAGGCAAAAACTCCCTGAGGACCCAAACGAGGCACGTTGCATTGTGCGGCGGTCTAAACATTCAAGGTCCACGAGGTGAGCTTTATAAGAAAAGCGCTACTAGAGTACTTCAAAGGTGCATCTCCAAAGAGGAAGGACGGCAACTTTTGGCAGAAATTCATGCTGGACTGGGCGGCCACCACGCCGCAGGACCGGCCCTTGTAAGCAAGGCCTTCCGCACAGGTTTTTACTGGCCGACGGCCCGAGCAGACGCACAGGACCTCGTTCAACGTTGCGTCGGTTGCCAGCTTTTTGCAAACCAAAGCCATATGCCACCTCCCGCTCTCCAAACAATCCCCATTACATGGCCCTTCGCGGTCTGGGGGATTGACATGGTCGGACCCCTTAAAGGGGGAAGCCATAAGAAAAAATACCTATTGGTCATGGTGGATAAATTCACCAAATGGATAGAAGCCAAACCAGTTAAAACGGCCGAGTCCGGACCAGTGATAGACTTCATATCCGGGGTTGTACACCGTTACGGCGTCCCCCATAGCATCATCAACGATAACAGCTCAAATTTTACAACCGACGAGGTAAAAATTTGGTGCGGCAACATGGGCATTAAGCTCGATTATGCCTCTGTCTATCACCCTCAAACTAACGGTCAAGTCGAGTGAGCTAATGGTCTTATCATGAGCGGCATTAAACCCAGATTAGTGCGATCCTTGAAGGAATCAGATACGCACTGGGTTGAGGAGCTCGACTCCGTACTATGGGGGCTGCGGACCACGCCGAATCGCACTACCGGATACACACCGTTTTTTATGGTGTACGGCGCAGAGGCAGTACTGCCCTGCAACATCATTCATGACTCACCTCGAGTGCGCATGTACGAAGAGAAAGAAGCCGAGCTTGATCGGCAGGACAGTTTGGACGCCTTGGAGGAGGAGCGTGGCGTGGCAAAAGCCCGCTCCGCATTCTATCAGCAACAGGCTCGATGGTATCAAAGCAGAGAAGTACGGGCCAAAACTTATAACATTGGCGAACTCGTTCTACGCCTACCAGAGAAGAAAAAGAACAAGCTCAAGCCCAAATGGGAAGGTCCCTTCATTATTGACAAAGTTCTGACCGGTGGAGCGTACCGTCTGCGGGATGCATCGGACAATCGACTCGAGCCAAACCCATGGAACGCGGCCAGACTCCGAAGGTTTTACGCCTAGTGCTGGACTCTCTGTTCGTCTCCTTACCTCCATCAATTTTTTATATATATATCCGTTATCTATCTTTTCTTTCTTTCTTTTCTCCCTTTTTCTTCACGGCCTTAAAAGTTTAGAGTGTGTCTTGATTACACACCCTTGACGCGCTAGACGTGCTCATTATACCTGGGGGCTTCTTATAGAGAAGCTTAATATAACTATGTTCCGGGCTCTATGCCCCCCGCACATGTGTTACTTTTCCACATGTACCTTTTCTTCGCCATTATATGCATCGATATGACTTATGTTTTGGCCAAGCTGGGTTGCCTGGCTCTTGTGTTTATGCCCTATGTTCCCGTTAATCCGGCTAGGGCATAAGCGGAGCACCTCTACGATTGTTACTGCCGGGTCAGCCGGATGTGTACCTCAAAGTGGGTGAAGCCGAAAGCTAGCGTTCTTAAGGGAATATTCGGTCGGTGAACGAAAGATGACTCTTACTTATTGTACCACATGCCCCCAGATGTTTATATCCTGCGTCTCCTTTCGCAGCTCGGACAATTGACATTAATGCATGCGTACCCAAGGAAAGAAACCCTTAACGGAACTATTCTCCCTGGAAGATGTTTCTTACTATCCATGTAATATAACATAGCTAGTTGGGTACTTGTCTGTTCAAGCACTTTATGACCCCCTACGCCTGGTTTGCACGCGTATCCCGGTTTTTACATAACTGAGCGGGTATTTGGATACACTCCGGACTGTCGGGTCCGGAGGTCGAAGCGAAAAGGTCTGCCATGACAAATGATTTACAATCCGGCTAGGGACAATATATGTCAATTGAAGTACAAAGTCACTTAGACTAACTAAATACTTCTTCTATACCATACAACAGGCTGTCTAGCCTACAATCCTGTTGGGAATACTTTGCGGCTAATTTCACCTGGTCATACACCAAACTGACGGGGATCTCTTTCCCGTCAGACCCCACAGGTCCGACTTCGGCCATATGGTTCAGGTCAGCCTTGGTATATCGAGTCTTCACCATAGCCCAGGCTTCCCTCACACCTTGTTGGCATGCAGATATCTTCCATAATCGGAAGCGTCATCGCGCTCCCTTGAGCATCTCTATGAGCTCCCCCATGCCTCCTGGCAGGGAGGCGGATGGCCACAAGGCCTGGGCAATGCTTTGCATCACCTGCCGAACTTGTTCGTGCAGTTCTGAGAGCTCGGGCAGAAGATCACCTGCAGACCCGGGCATCTCCTCTGCGGGACGACCCGTCAGCATACCTACAGATATAACTCTGTTAGCCGGTTTCTTCGCCGAACTCAATAAAAAGTTTGTTCAAGCACTTACTAAAAATGCCGCGTCGAAGGCTCTTATTCTCCTTTACGGAGTCAGCAAGTTGGGCCCGAACATCTTTCAGTTCAACACTCAGCCGGATATTGGCATCTTGGAGATCGTTTTTCTCCCGCCTAACCTGCTTAAGCACGCGCTCGCTAGCCTTTAACTATCGTTGAGCATGTTGCTCATCCCCTTGCACTACCTCCGGATTAACCCCGAGATCATCTGCAGAATCTATTGTTAGATTTGCATGAATGCCGCATACTAACTGGTACATGTCATTCTTTTTGATAGAGACAAGTGTTACCAGAGGGGGCCTTCTCGGACTCTTTCATTGCGGCAACTGCGGCCCGTAGCTGGGCTTTGCACTCTTCCAGCTCTTGAGACAATTCGGTATTCTTCTCTGTAAGAACTTACACAAATAATGATCCTTAAATCAGTTGTGTCAACTGTTTCAAGTCTCAGGGGCTACTGATATACATAATTATCAAATTTTCTTACCCGTATATCCTTTACATACTGGTCCGTGGCTCTGGCAAGACCATTTTGAGCAGCTTGGATGTACGCGTCTCCTGAGTTGAAGGCATTGAATGCCTCTTGAGAGAAACAAGCGTCACGGAGTATGGCCCGGCGACGCCTGTGATTCATGGCACTCTCAACTTCGGATTCGTAGCGGACAGCCTATCCGCATCCTCTGTAGGAGGAACATCCGGTTTTGGCCCCATGTTAGCGTCCGCTTCTAAGTCCGGCGCTGGAGCCTGGCTGGTGGAGGCGTGGCCGGCAGGCTCTCCGGATATAGTCCGGCGAGCATTTTTATGCTAAAGAAACATGGACGTTATTATATTATGAAAGACGACAACCACGGAGCGGGGTTCTTTTTCATACCTCTGCGACGGTGTCTCAGTCCTGGCCGCCTTCCTTTTAAGCCTACCCGGTTTCGGTGCCCCTTGTTGGTGGTCCACTGCGGGTTCGGCATGGCGTCCCGAAGGCCTTCCCTGTAAGACACCAAATGTGTGCGATAGGTGAAGTGCAAAAAAGGGATCCTTCTCGGAAGTTGGGACTCCGGTTTTACTTACATGCGATGCAGGGCGCAGTCCGGGATAATCGGCTATGATGGCCACCAAGGCACCGTCGTAGCTCAATTGATAGAACATCCTATCGATGAGCTCCACAAATGTGTCTAGATCTTCTTTGAGTCCGGGGTCGAGGGCCCGGTTAGGGTCCTCTGGCTGTGGAGATGGGCTGTGGCCCTCCCTCATGGCTTTTCGCAATTCCTGCTATGAAATAGCAAGGTAAATATTTACGATAAAGAATGCGGGAAGGTCTGGAGTAAAAAGTAGCAGCTCACCCAGTTTGGGGGGTTGTACATGGAGAATCCATCCCGTGGCTTAATGCGGATGAACTCCTCTTCCTCTCCTTTATATAAATCGGACATTATTTTCGCTAGAGCAGCGACTGAGTCCGGACCTTTACGACCGCAGCGGGTGGCATCGTCTTCTCCATTGAAGTGCCACATGGGTTCTCCCCGATATTGAAGTGGCCGCACCCCCGCATTATACATATTGACATAACCTCAATTATTGTCAATCCTGATTTGGCCAGCATTTGTATCCAGCCCATCAGGTACAGGACCTCCCTGTTATCTTCCTCCTGGGGGCTCCGAGGGCGCCAGCTGCGGCGTTTCTTCAGAGGGGTGTTATCAAACTCAGGAAGGCCCCTCCGAATAGGGTCTGGAAGGGGGTCGTCCTCCATATAAAACCACTCCGAAGGCCAGTCTTCGGATGTCTTCTTCCGAGTACCAGACAGATATCCGGTCCCGGCGATGCGCCATATTTCGGCTCTGCCTATTTGATATATTCACCCCTCCTGTGTACGGGGCACGAGGCAGAATAGCCTCTTCCATAGCTCGAAATGAGCTTTGCAGCCCAAAAACAGCTCATAAAGGGAGACATAGCCTGCGACGTGTAATATGGAGGCAGGAGTAAAATTATGCAGCTCGAGGCCGTAGAACTCCAGGAGCCTGCGGAGGAACGGATGGATTGGAAATCCAAGTCCCCTTAATAAGTACGGGACAAGGCATACCCGCTCCCCCATAGATGGGTTGGGAAAGCTCTCCGCTTGCTCCCCGCCATTGTAAGTGGCTAGTCCAGCTCGGACGGGGACCATATACGCAGGAGGGAGAAACCCCTGGGTCTATAACTCTACTAACTGTATGTGGGAGACGGAACACTTCTTCCAGTTGCCTGGCTTAGGGCTACGGGAGCGAGAGGAGGAGCTGCGATGACCGGCCATGATAGGATGGATTTTTTCGGGCGCGCTCCGATGGATACTCGCTATGGGAGGATGGTGTGATCTAGATCTGAGGATCCCCGGCTCTTTAAATAGACGATTTACTCACATGGCTAGGGTGCAAATGTAAAAATGCCCTGGCTTCTCGCATTCGCTCGACACGTGGAAGATAGCCATTATTAGGCGCGGAAGCCAAGGAGTGCAACATTTATGGGAAGCCGGACACTACTCAACAGGTACCCAGAATTTGGAGAAGAACCCGCCTTGCAATGCCGAAGACAATCTGCGCGCCGGACACATCGTCATTGAAGCCTGGTTCAGGGGCTACTGACGGAGTCCTGGATTAGGGGGTCCTCGGACTGTCGGACTATATACTTTGGCCGGACTGTTGGACTATGAAGATACAAGATTGAAGACTTCGTCCCGTGTCCGGATGGGACTCTCCTTTGCGTGGAAGGTAAGCTTGGCAATTCGGATATGTAGATCTCTTCCCTTGTAACCGACTCTGTGTAACCCTAGCCCCCTCCAGTGTCTATATAAACCGGAGGGTTTAGTCCGTAGGACAACAACAATCATAATCATAGGCTAGCTTCTAGGGTTTAGCCTCTACGATCTCGTGGTAGATCAACTCTTGTAATACTCATATCATCAAGATCAATCAAGCAGGAAGTAGGGTATTACCTCCGTCGAGAGGGCCCAAACCTGGGTAAACATTGTGTCCCCCGCCTCCTGTTACCATCCGCCTTAGACGCACAGTTCGGGACCCCCTACCCGAGATCCGCCGGTTTTGACACTGACAGCATCTTCGGGCCATTGAAGCGGCGAAAGTACTTCGCTGTCGACGAGTAAGTACTGCACCTTGTGGTTTCTTGATTGCTGCTTTCCTTCCTGACGCTAGCTCTTCAGGACCCCTTCCGCCAGGGCCGTTGGGTCCCTCGTGAAGCAATCCTCGCCTTCCTCAGCACCGCCGTTGGCCTTGTGCACCCCGAGCCTGCATGCCGCGCCCGGAGCCGGGCCGACCGAGAGGGTGCGCTCGCCTTCATGGAGCCTCGAATCTACGACCTCGTTGCCCTTCCTGCACGGTCTGGCTTGGAGCCTGGCGGGCATTCCCCGTTCTCCTCCTCTGGTTATGGAGAGCAGCTGGTTGGGCTCGGCCTCCAGTCTTCCTCAAGCGGTGGGCCCCGACTGGCTAGGGCCCCCCGTAAGGACTGGCTGGCGCCTGGGGCAGCACCAGCCCCTAGCCCCCTGCCGAGAGGTGGTGCGTCGCTTGATGTTCCGCCTGCAGCCCCCGGGGTGGAGGATGAGGTGAGCCGTGCGTTGGAGATGGAACGTGGGCGGAGCGTCGTTCGTCATGAGCTCTTCCAGCAGGCGATGGGTGTGATGAGTCGACTCGGTGAAGAACTCACAGGTGTTGACACGCTCCTTGAGGCTGAAGGTCTTTGGCTGGTGGAGGAACGGCGTAAGCTGAAGGTGGCCATCAGCCTTGGCCACTATCATCATGATCTTAAGAATGCAAAGGCTGAGGCGTCCCTCAAGGTTTCCCGCGAAGCTTGCTCCCGAGCCTTGGAGGAGGCTCGCGAGGCTGACCGCCGTCGCGAAGCTATGGAGAAGCGTGCGCGGGAGCTCCAGGCCTGGAGTGCGTCTCTCGAGCAGCAGGTGGAGGAGCGCAGAGCCGCCCTTGCGTCCCTGAGGGGGACGCCCGCAGAAGAAGAGGAGGTCCAGAGGCGTGAGGAGGCACTGGCTCTGGAAGCCGTGGAGCGCAGCCTTGAGCTCGAACAACTGGAGACGAGGGAGCGTCAAGTTGCTCAGGCGGAAGATGCCGTCGGGGCTCGCGAGGGCAAGGTCCAGGAGGAAGTCAATCGTCAGGTGGCCCGGGTTCGCGCAGATCTTGAAGGTCGGTACGACCTGAAGCTGAAACTTGCAGGAACTGAGGCGGCGGGCAGGACCACCGCTCTCATGCCCAACTTCGACGAGGCGGAGAGACGTGGGGAGGCCGTGGCTGCCGCCTTGATCACGGCGCAGGCGGACTTCGCCTCCGCCCGCGCCGAGCTGCTTCGGTTCAAAAACGGGTTGATGATGCCGAGGCCGTCGCGCGGCAGAACAGGGAGGAAGTGCTTCAACGGCGGACGCTGGAGCGCGAGCATGCCCCCATGCTTCAGGACCTCCGAAACAGGGCTAACACCGCCCTAGGCTTCATCTGCGACGAGAATGCACGGCCCCCCCACTCGAATGACTACGCCAGCCACCTGACCTTCTTCACCAACGTGGTGATGCGCCTGGAAGCCCGGACTGACAGGTCTCGCCAGCTCATGGAAGAGAGGAGTCAGGGCCTGCTCAGGCGCGTTTTTTTCCCTTGTCTTCAGCCATCTCCGGAACACCTACCCCGACTTCGACTTCGATGCCGCCATTGCCCCTATGCCACTGGCCATCCGAAGCGACCTGGCGCGGTGGGTGGAGGACAACTTGGATGCGCTGGTCAGAGCCTTTGCCTCTGACGACGACGCGGTGGTGGTCGTCGCAGATGAAGGCGACGTGGTTGACGATGGTGACGGTGACGACGAAGACAACGGCGACGCGAGCGACGCGTCTGAGGGTGATGTAGCGAGCGACGTATCTAGCTGATCCCGCGTTCTCTTTTCGTTTTATCCTGTACTCAAAAACTCAGGCATGGCCCCTAAAGATTGTTAGAGTATTTTGAGAGGGGGAGCCCCTCATGTAAACAAATCATGATTTCTACCCCCTTACGTTGAACCAAGGGTGCGTTTCGGTCAATCACGAGCCTGACGACAAGTTTTGCCGCCGTGGCTTACCTTAGCTGGGGCAGGCCCTGAATCGTACTGTAAGGTCGAGAGTCACCGCGGGGCTCCCGAAGGGTCTGCTGACTCGCCTGAGTGGGCCTCTCAAGGTTCTTGCGCCGATCGGCACGCGTGGCGCGTGTGCTGTGCCTTGCCCCGCTCGCGAGGGGCCCGCGAGAGGGAGGCGGTGAGCGTCAGCTCCAGAACAAGGCAAGAACCAGATGGCAAGAAATTGCTTGAACGAGAAAATTCACCCCCCGCACGCAATGACAAAAACTCGACTCCAACTTAATTCCAAATCCAGAAAGCAAGGCTATAGAAGAAGAGATCCAAAGCAAATGGCCACGTCCGGCGCCTAGTCTAGTCTTCTGGTCTTCAAGTCTTCTCACCAGCGCAGAGCTAAGTGCTGCCACTAGGCGTGGGAGGGAGCCCCAGGGCCTGAGGCCGGCACCCCTGAGACTCCGGGGCATGTACAGCCCCACTCATTATTATGTGAGAGTGTCACGGGCAGCGAGCTTCACAAGCACTGGGCCTTCTTCACAGGAACCGGCCTTGCTTCATATCGCCAGACGAGGGCCCTGCCTTGCGCCACCCTCGACCACCTTTGAGCCGACCGGCAAACTAGACGACGCAAAGGGGGGAAAGCGGACGCCAGCGGTGCCCCCGGCGACCACGGGTCCTCTGCCGGGGGAAGGCTCGCCGGCACCTCCCCGGCAGAGGGCCTACCTCTGGACGTTGCCTGGCTTCACGCGACGTGGGGAGGGGCCTTGCTCCTGGCTCCCTCCGCGCGGCCCCCAGCGTGCTTCCCCCGGCGGAAGGGATGCTGCTGTGCCGGGGTCGTCGATCGACGTTGTGACCTGATTCACTTGCAGCCCATGGTTAGCGTAAGCCTACCCCTGAGAGATTAGTGGTACCCTGAAGTTGTCGTTGCTGGCGCGATTGTTGCGGTTCTCCGTTGGTTCCTGGAAGGCTTCAACTTCTAGCGTCCCCTCTTCCCAATCCTCTCCGAGGAATGAGCCAGGGTCGTCCTCCGGTGCGTACTCTTGGTCCATCATGCGGGGCACATAGGCTTCCGGGGCCGTCACCCCGAACACCTCGCCATAGTGCCCCACACTCCATGTTGACCGGCCCAGCGTGGCATCCTAAGGATGGTAAAGCGGCATCCCACTAGGATCATGGGAGGCGACGCTTGTACCCATGCTTGTCGCGGGCGGTGGAGCCCTCGGCGCCGCCGGCCGTGCTGGTGTTGACGAAGCCCCCAGGCGCACCCGATGGCGCGTGGTTGCGGCGAGGCCCGCCGTGAGACCCCGTAGTGGCCTGAGAAGAAAGCTGATAGCAGAAGGGTGGCGCCCCCGATGCCGCCGCATCCAGCAGCTCGGCAACGCGCTCCAGCAGTGCATCCCGGCCACTCTCCATCAGCCGACACCACAGCAGCTCTCGCGCCACTGTGAGCGCTGCCCGCATGTTTCCTTGCTCCCGTCGTGTGTGCGGCGCCGTTGCTGCGGCTCGTACTTGCCGTGGAGTGAGGGTAGGCGACGCCTGTCCGCCCCGCCCGTGCCCTGCAGTGTTGGGCGGTGCTCGCGCCGCCTGGAGCGTGGAGTTGAGGGCTTATGGGCAGGTGACACCGCTCGGGCTGGCCAAGCTGCCCAGCGGTCGGAGTCTGGCCTTGGATTGCCGGACATTGGGGCGCGGAGCGTCGGTGGATCAATCAGTGAGGAAGAGGCTCCGGCGCACCCCTACCTGGCGCGCCAAATGTCGGATGTGGGGTTCCGCCAAAACCCTTAAGGTTCGAACTCTGGGGTGCGCGCGAAGTTCTTTCCCTCCTACAAATCCACGCCCTAGCTCGCTAAGATCTCGCGGACGAACTCGACGAACTCGCAGCACAGAAAGACACGAGATTTATACTGGTTCGGGCCACCGTTGTGGTGTAATACCCTACTCCAGTGTGTGGTGGTGGATTGCCTCTTGGGCTGATGAAGAACAGTACAAGGGGAAGAACTGCCTCATGAGGTTGAGGTGTTCTTGTGCTCGGTGAACTTGTGGGGGTGAGGACTCGATTAGTTCAACCTGCCTCTACTGTGGTGGCTAGCTCTACTTATATAGACCCTGGTCCTCTCCCCAAATATTGAGCGGGAAGGGAGCCAACAACGGCGGGCAAATTTGAAAGGGGACAGCTAGTACAAGCTATCCTGACAAAAGTGGTCTTCGCCTACAAAAGGGTCTGGTGATGACACCATCTTGGGCTCCATGGTGACCTCCGTCTTGCCGTCCTGCTGATCTCAGTCTCATTGCACCAATATGGTAACCTTTGCCTGACGCCTCGGTACTCCGCGCCTGCGCTTGCCTCCTTAGCACCAAAGAGGAAACAAGGACGCCGTGCGCGCTAGCGCCTGCCTGGTGTCGATCGTCATGGCTCACTTCACGAGAGCCTCGCAAGGTTCGCCCCGCCTTGATATCTCCGCTCCTCGCGAGGCAGCCTGGTGAGGCCGCTCCTGAGGAGGTCCTGCATCGTCCGCCTTGCGAGGCTTGGCCCCTCGCGAGGGTCTTGAATGCCTTGTTGACGTAGGTGGGCCGTACAGGCCTGCTAGCAAAGCCACGCCGTGGGCCGCAGGCAGGCAAGTCTGGGGACCCCCATTCCCAGAACGCCGACATCAGCAAGAGGAAAGGATCTCCGAGCAGCAGCAGTACCTTCGGGTCGTTGAAGCGATGAAAGTACATCGCCATCGACGAGTAAGTACTGCACCTTGTGATTTCTTGATTGCTGCTTTCCTCCCTGATGTTGGCTCTTCAGGGCCCCTTCTGCCAGGGCTGTTGAGTCCCCCGAGAAGCAATCCCCGCCTTCCTCGGCACCCTCATCGGCCTTGAGCATCCCGAGCCTGCATGCCGCGCCTAGAGCTGGGCCGGTCGAGGGGGTGCACTCGCCTTCGTGGCGCTTTGAATCTGCGGCTCAGTTGCCCTTCCTCGACGGCCTGGCTTGGAGCTTGGCGGGCGTTCCCCGGACTCGTCCTCTGTCATGGACAACAGCTGGTTGGCTTTGGTCTTCAGCTCCTCCTCAAGCAGTGGGCCCCGACTGGCCGGGGCCCCTCGTGAGGTCGGGCCGGCACCTGGAGCGGCACCAGCCCCCAGCCCCCTGCTGAGAGGGGGTTCGCTGCTTCACGTCCCGCCTGCAGCCCCCGTGGCGGAGGACGAGGTGGGCCGTGCATTGGAGTTCGAGCGCGGGCGGAGCATCGTTCGTCATGAGCTCATCCAGGAGGCGATGGGCGCGATGAGCCGACTTGGTGAAGAACTTGCGGGTGTCGACTCGCGCCTTGAGGCTGAGGGTCTTCGGCTGGTGGAGGAACAGCGTAAGCTGAGGGTGGCCATCAACCTTGGCCGCTACCAGCGTGATCTTGACAATGTGAAGGCCGAGGCACCCTCAAGGTTTCCCGTGAGGCTTGCTCCCGAGCCTTGGAGGAGGCTCGCGAGGCTGCGGAGAAGCACGCGTGGGAGCTCCAAGTCTGGAGTGCGTCCCTCGAGCGTCAAGTGGAGGCGCACAGAGCCGCCCTTGCGTCGCTGAGGGGGACGCCTGCCGAGGAAGAGGAGGTCCGGAAGCGCGAGGAGGCGTTTGCTCTGGAAGTCGTGGAGCGTAGCCTCGAGCTTGAGCAACTGGAGACGAGGGAGCGTCAAGTTGCCCAAGCGGAAGATGCCGTCGGGGCTCGCGAGGCCAAGGTCTAGGAGGAAGTCGACCGCCGGGTGGCCGAGGTTCGCACAGATCTTGAAGGTTGGCACGACCTGAAGCTGAAGCTTGTGGGAACTAAGGCAGCGGGCAGGACCGCCACTCTTAGGCCCAGGTTAGATGAGGCGGAGAGGCGTGAGGAGGCCACGGCTGCCGCCCTGGTCACGGCGCAGGCGGACTTGGCCTCCGCCCGCGCCGAGCTGCTTTCTCTTAGGAAACGGTTGATGACGCCGAGGCCGTCGCACAGCAAAACAGGGAGGAAGTGCTTCAACGACGGACACTGGAGCGCGAGCACGCCCCCATGCTTCAGGACCTCCGGAACAGGGCTAATACCGCCCTGGGCTACATCTTTGACGAGAATGCACCGCACCCCCACTCAAATGACTACGCCAGTCACCTGAACTTCTTCACCAATGTGGTGACGCGCCTGGAAGCCCGGTCTGATAGGGCTCGCCAGCTTGTGGAAGAGAGAAGCCGTGGCCTGCTCGGGCGCGCGTTCTCCTGTGTCTTCAGCCATCTTCAGAACTACTTCCCCGACTTTGACTTCGACGGCGCCATTGCCCCTGTACCGCAGGCCATTCGTGGTGACCTGGCGCGGTGGGTGGAGGACAACGTGGACGCGCTGGTCAGGGCCTTCACTTCCAAAGATGAAGCGGTGGTAGTCGTGGCAGACGAAGGTGATGTGCTCAACAACGGCGATGGAGGCGTCACCGAAGGCGGCGATGATGCGGCGAAGACGACGACAGCGCGAGTGACGCGTCCGAAGGCGATGCGGCGAGCGACATATCTGGCTGATCCCATGTTCCCCTACTGTTTTATCCTGTATGCAAAAACTCGGGCGTGGCCCGTAAAGATTGTGAGAGCATTTTGAGAGGGGGAGCCCCTCATGTAAATAAACCGCTGCCTTCATTCTCTTATGTCAAACTGAGTGTGCGCCTTCGCGAAACCGTAAATTTGGCGGCAAGTTCCCATCATGGCTTACCTTAGTCGGGGCAGGTCATGAACCGAATCATGAGGTCATGAGCTTTCGGGACTCCTGGAGAGCCCGTCAATCCACCCGAGAGGGCCTCGTGAGAGGTGAGCACCATCTATGGCGTTAGCGTGCGCGCGCGGCACACGTGTGCCTCGCCCAATCCAGCTCGCGAGGGGTTCGTGAGTGGAAGGCGTGGTTCGTGAGTCCAAAACAAGGCGAGAACCAGAAAGCGAGAAATCGCTCTGAACGAGAAAAGGCACCCCCCAGCGCGCATCAATGAAAACTCAACTTCAACTTAAATCCAAATCCAAAGGGCAAGGCTACAGAAAAGGGATTCAAAGCAAAAGGCCGCGTCCGGCACCTAGTCTAGTCTTCTTGTCTTCAAGTCTTCTCACCAGCGCAGAGCTAAGTGCTGCCACTAGGCGTGGGAGGGAGCCCCCGAGGCCCGAGGGAGGCTCTCCGAAGACTCTGGGGCATGTACAGCCCCACTCATTATTACGTGAGAGTGTCACGGGCGATGATCTTCACAGGCACTAGGCCTTCTTCACAGGTACCAGCCTTGCATCATATCGCCAGACGAGGGCCCCGCCTTGCGCCGCCCTCGACCACCTTTGAGCCGACCGGCAACCAGGACAGCACAAAGGGGGGAAGGGGACGCCAGCGTTGGATCAGATCTTTCGCTTTGACGAATTTGGACCTAGCGAAAAGGACTCTAAGCCTTCGCGCAAACAAGCAAAGTAGAAGCAAGACGAGGAAGCGGAGCTATCGTAGTCAAACTAGGAGCTCAATGGCCACCTGTTACTACAAACTTGTTGGTCCGATCGTTTAGCGGCTCCTTCTAACAGACGGGAATGTAAATAGAAAACATCCCCTGGGAAAGAGTAAGATACCCCCGCCCCCGAGCCAGGACCCCCGCCTTGGAGGGGTTGTAGCGAAAGCTCCGATGTCCACTTCTTTACCAACTTGAATTCATCAAAAGACAAGAAGGCAGTGATCTGGTAGTGTCCTATGTTTAAAGCTAAACATGAACGGGCGTGCGTGTGCGTAAATAGCACGGGCACACATACGCGTGCGGGATTAGACCGCACGTCCCCTTTTTTGAACCATTGGTCTGAAGACCAGACCCCGCTATCGCTACGCTCATATACGTCAAGGAAAGGAAGGGGCTCGGCTGGCCCGGTCGCCCTATGCTACTGGCGCTTCCAAAGGCAAAGCTCTCGTCTTTGCTCAAAAAATCATATAAAAATCAAGCAAGAAAACGGCGGTGACCACGGGTCCTCTGCAGGGGGAAGGCTCGCCGGCACCTCCCCGGCAGAGGGCCTACCTCCGGGTGACGCCTGGCTTCGCGCGCCGTGGGGAGGGGCCTTGCTCCTGGCTCCCTTCGTGCAGCCCCCAGCGTGCTTCCCCTGGAGGAAGGGGGCCGCTGCGCCTGGGTCGTCGGCCGACGTTGCGACCTGATTCACTTGCAGCCCACGGTTAGCGTAAGCCTGCTCTTGAGAGATTAGCGGTACCCTATAGTTGTTGTTGCAGGCGCGGTCGTCGTGGTTCCCCGTCGGCTCCCGGAAGGCCTCAGCTTCTAGCACCTCTTCTTCCCAGCCTTCTTCGAGGAACGAGCCAGAGTCGTCTACCGGCATGTACTCTTGGTCCATCATGCGGGGTACGTAGGCTTCCGGGGCTGTTACCCCGAACACCCCGCCGTAGTGCCCCACACTCCACGTTGCCCGGCCCAGCGCAGCGTCCTGAGGATGGTAGTGTGACATCTCGATGGGACCATGGGAGGCGACGCTCGTACCCATGCTTGTCGCAGGCAGCACGGGGGCGGCGGGGCCTCCGGCGCCGCCGACCGTGCTGGTGTCGACGAAGCCTCCAGGCACACCTGAGGGCGCGAGGTTGCGGCGAGGCCCGCCGTGAGATCCCGTAGTGGCCTGAGAAGGAAGCAGATAGCATAAGGGCAACGCTCCCGATGTTGCCGCATCCAGCAGCTCGGCGACGCGTTCCAGCAGTGCATCCCAGCCGCTCTCCATCAGTTAGCACCGCAGCAACTCCCGCGCCACCATGAGCGCGGCCCGCATGTTCGCCTGCTCCCGCCGTGTGTGTGGTGCCGTTGCTGCGGCGTGGCTCGCAGCCCTTGTAGTGGCTCGTGCTTGTCGTGGAGTGAGGGTGGACGGCGCCCGCCACGCCACCTGTGCGCTGTGGTGTTAGGCGGCGCTCGGGCCACCTGGAGCGCGGGGTTGAGGTCTTCATGGGCAGGTGGTGCCGCCCGGGCTGGCCAGGCTGCCCAGCGGTCGGAGTCGGCCCTCGGGTCGCCGGACATCGGGGCTGTGGGGCATCGGCGGGTCGATTGGCAGGGAAGAGACTCTGGCGCACGCCTACCTGGCGCGCCAAATGTTGGATCACGGGTTCCGGCAAAACCCTCAAAGTTCGACACTGGGGTGCGCGCGAAGATTTCCTCCCTACCGATCCACGCCCTAGCTCGCTAAGATCTCGCGGACGAACTCGACGAACTCACAGCACAAAGGACACGAGATTTATACTGGTTTGGGCCACCGTTGTGGTGTAATACCCTACTCCAGTGTGGTGGTGGTGGATTGCCTCTTGGGCTGATGGTGAACAGTACAAGGGGAAGAATAGCCTCCTGAGGTTGAGGTGTTCTTGTGCTTGGCAAACTTGTGTGGGTGAGATGCCTCTCGATCAGTTGTCTTCTGCGGTGGTGGCTAGCTCTACTTATATAGGCCCTGGTCCTCTCCCCAAATATTGAGCGGGAAGGGAGCCAACAATAGCTTATCCTAACAAAAACAGTCTTCGCCTGCGAAAGGCTCTGGTGGTGACGCCATCTTGGGCTCCATGGTGACCTCCATCCTGCCGTCCTGCTCGTCTTGGTCTCGTTGCACTGATATGGAAACATTTGCTTGATGCCTCGGTACTCTGCACCTGCGCTTGCCTCCGTAGCACCAAAGAGGAAACAAGGACGCTGCATGCGCTGGCGCCCGCCTGATCTTGATCGTCATGGCTCACGTCATGAGAGCCTCGCGAGGTTTGCCCTGCCATGATTTCTCCGCTCCTCGCGAGGCAGCCTGGTGAGGCTACCCCTGAGGAGGTCTTGCATCGTCCGCCTCGCGTGGTTTGGCCCCTCGCGAGGGTCTTGAATGTCTCGGTGATGAAGATGGGCCATACAGGCCTGCAGCACAGCCACGCCGTGGGCCGCAGGCAGGCAAGTCTGGGGACCCCCGTTCCCAGAACGCCGACAGCAACACAGCCTCCGCACCGTACACCATGAAGAAAGGTGTATATCCAGTAGTGCGGTTGGGCGTGGTCTGCAGCCCCCAGAGTACGGAGTCAAGCTCCTCAACCCAGTGCTTGTCTGATTCTCTCAAAGACAGCACTAGTCTGGGTTTAATGCCGCTCATAATAAGACCATTGGCCCGTTCGACTTGACCGTTTGTTTGCGGGTGATAGATAGAGGCGTAATCAAGCTTAATGCCAAGATTAGCACACCAAGTTTTCAACTCATCGGCTGTGAAATTGGAGCCGTTATCGGTGATGATACTGTGTGGAACACCATAACAGTGCACAACACCGGATATGAATTCTATCACTGGCCCAGCCTCGGCCGTTTTAACTGGTTTGGCCTCTATCCACTTAGTGAATTTATCCACCATGACCAGCAGATACTTTTTATTATGGCTTCCTCCTTTAAGGGGTCCCACCATATCGAGCCCCCAGACCGCGAAAGGCCAAGTGATGGGGATCGTTTGTAGAGCGGTGGGGGCATATGGCTTTGGTTGGCGAAGAGCTAGCATCCAACGCAACGTTGGACAAGGTCCTATGCATCTGCTCGGGCTGTCGGCCAATAAAAACCTGTACAGAAGGCCTTGCTAACAAGGGCCCGAGCTGCGGCGTGGTGACCGACGAGACCGGCATGAATTTCAGCCAGGAGCTGCCGCCCCTCTTCCTCGGAGATACATCGCTTATAGAGCTCTCCGTCGTGAACCTTGTAGGCCTTCGAACGCCGGACAATGCGGCGAGCCTCATTCTGATCCTTAGGGAGTTCTCTCCTATTAAGGTAGGCCAAGAAGGGTTCGGTCCATGGGGCAATGACTGCCATGATGAGATGGGCCGACGGTGTTATTTCGGTGGCTGAGCCCCTGATGATATCGATGTGTTCGGAATCTGTGGTTGTGTTCGGATCCGGATTGGTGTTGCCGCTCTCCCCTTGCCACACCACGGACGGCTTAGAAAGCCTTTTTAGAAAGATGTTAGGTGGGATGGGGTCGCGTTTGGCGCCGATGCGAGCAAGGATGTCCGCCGATTGATTACTTTCTTGAGCCACATGATGAAACTCGAGCCCCTCGAACCGAGCCGACATTTTCAGGACAGCGTTACGATAAGCCACCATCTTTGGATCTTTGGCATTGAAATCTCCATTTATTAGAGATATTGCAAGGTTTGAGTCCCCGCGCACTTCCAGGCGTTGTATGCCCATGGAGACAGCCATCCGAAGACCATGCAATAAGGCCTCGTATTCGGCTGCGTTATTGGAGTCTATGTATACTATTTGGAGTACGTACTGGACTACGTCTCCAGTGGGAGACATTAAAACAACGCCCGCTCCTAATCCTGCCAGCATTTTGGAACCATCAAAATACATAACCCATTTGGAATATGTGCCGTACTCTTTAGGGAGTTCGGACTTTGTCCATTCGGTGACAAAATCCGCCAGTACTTGGGATTTAATGGCTCGACGCGGTTTGTATTTTATGTCAAATGGAAGGAGCTCAATGGCCCATTTGGCAATCCAGCCTGTAGCATCGAGGTTGTTTATTATGTCATTGAGTGGTAGTTCGGAAGCCACCGTGATCGAACACTCTTGGAAGTAGTCTCATAGCTTTTGGGATGCCATGAAGAGCGCGTATGCTATCTTTTGATAATGAGGGTACCTGGATTTGCATGGTGTGAGGACAGTGGATACATAGTATACCGGCTTCTGAAGTGGGAATTTGTGTCCGTCCTGCTCTCGCTCAATGACGAGCACGGCGCTCACCACCTGGTGTGTTGCCGATATGTATAATAACATGGGTTCGCCGACGTTCGGCGTGGCCAGGATTGGGTTGCTCTCTAGAAGGGCTTTTATTTCTTCCAGTGCGGCCGTTGCCGCATCCGTCCACTCCAAGTGATCGGTGCACCGGAGGAGGCGATACAGTTGCAATGCCTTTTCTCCCAATCTGGAGATAAAGCGGCTTAAAGCTGCCACGCATCCGGCGAGTTTTTGGACCTGTTTAAGGTCCGTTGGCATGGCCAATTGTGACAGAGCTCGGATTTTGGCTGGATTTGCTTCAATTCCTCTATTGGAAACGATGAAGCCCAGCAGTTTTCCAGCAGGGACGCCGAAAACACACTTTTTCGGATTGATCTTGATGTCATATGCATGGAGGTTGTCGAATGTGAGACGTAAATCGTCTATTAGTGACTCGATGTGCCTAGTTTTAATGACGAGGTCGTCCACGTATGCTTCAACTGTCTTGCCGATCTGTTTCTCCAGGCATGTTTGTATCCTGCGTTGGTAGGTGGCCCCGGCATTTTTGAGCCCGAAGAGCATGGTGTTGAAGCAGAATGGCCCATATGGGGTAATGAATGCCGTTGCGGCTTGATTGGACTCCTTCATTTTGATTTGATGGTATCCGGAATATGCGTCAAGGAAGCACAGTGAGTCATGTCCTGCGGTAGCATCAATGATCTAGTTGATGTGGGGGAGGGGGAAGGGATCCTTAGGGCAGGCCTTATTGAGGTCTTTGAAATCGACGCACAAGCGCCAGGATTTATCCTTCTTTGGCACCATCACCAAGTTTGCTAGCCAGTCCGGGTTTTTTATTTCTCTAATGAATCCGGCCTCGATTAGCTTGGCTAGCTCCTCCCCCATAGCTTGACGTTTGGGTTCGGAAAAGCGCCGTAGTGTTTGCTTGACCGGTTTATATCCCTTCAATATATTGAGGCTGTGTTCGGCCAATCTGCGTGGGATTCCTGGCATATCAAAAGGGTGCCAGGTGAATATATCCCAGTTCTCGCGCAGGAACTCTCGTAGCACGGTGTCGACCGTTGGGTCTAGTTGTGCCCCGATAGATGCTGTCTTCTTGGGGTCCGTTGGATGGGCTTGGAATTTGACTATTTCTTCTGCTGGTCTGAAGGAGGTGGATTTGGGTCGTTTGTCCAGGATTACATCGTCCCTATCCACCGTGGAGCGTAATGCGGTTAATTTTCGGCGTAGAGTCCTATGTCTGGATCACTGGCGAGAGTGATTATGCCGTTGGGCCCGGACATCTTGAGCTTCATATACCCGTAGTGAGGTATCGCTTGGAAGCGTGTAAATGCAGCTCGCCCCAATAGGGCGTGATATCCACTGTTGAAAGGGGCCACTTGGAAGGTTAATTCTTTGGTCCGATACTTCTCCGGTGTGCCGAATACCACATCGAGCGTGATTTTTCCCGCGCATTGCGCCTCCCGACTGGGAATAGTTCCTCGGAAGGTCGAGCTACTTTGCTCGAGGCGGCTCCTGCCTATTTCCATTTTATTGAGTGTATGCTCATAAATGAGGTTTAGTCCGCTACCGCCGTCCATGAGAACCTTGGTGAGCCGAAAGCCGTCCACAATCGGACTGAGGACCAAGGCGGCTGGTGCCCGGACTGTCTTGAATTTTGGTTCGTCAACGGCATTAAAAGTTATGGCCATGTCGTGATACGTCTCCAACGTATCTATAATTTTTGATTGCTCCATGCTATATTATATTGTGTTTTGGACATTATTGGGCTTTATTTTACACTTTTATATTATTTTTGGGACTAACCTATTAACCGGAGGCCCAGCCCAGAATTGCTGTTTTTTGCCTATTTCAGAGTTTTGCAGAAAAAGAATATCAAATGGAGTCCAAACGGAATGAAACCTTCGGGAACGTGATTTTCGGAGCTCCATGAGATCCCATCTTGGGGCCTGTTCTGGAGCTCCGCCGGAGGGGGCATCGATCACGGAGGGCTTCTACATCAACACCATAGCCTCACCGATGAAGTGTGAGTAGTTTACCTCAGACCTTCGGGTCCATAGTTATTAGCTAGATGGCTTCTTCTCTCTTTTTGGATCTCAATACAATGTTCTCCCCCTCTCTTGTGGAGATCTATTCGATGTAATCTTCTTTTGCGGTGTGTTTGTTGAGACCGATGAATTGTGGGTTTATGATCAAGTTTATCTTTGAACAATATTTGAATCTTCTGAATTCTTTTATGTATGATTGGTTATCTTTGCAAGTCTCTTCGAATTATCAGTTTGGTTTGGCCTACTACATTGATCTTTCTTGCAATGGGAGAAGTGCTTAGCTTTGGGTTCAATCTTGCGGTGTCTTTCCCAGTGACAGTAGGGGCAGCAAGGCACGTATTGTATTGTTGCCATCGAGGATAACAAGATGGGGTTTATATCATATTGCATGAGTTTATCCCTCTATATCATGTCATCTTGCTTAAAGCGTTACTCTGTTCTTATGAACTTAATGCTCTAGATGCATGCTGGATAGCGGTCGATGTTTGGAGTAATAGTAGTAGATGCAGGCAGGAGTCGGTCTACTTTTCTCGGACGTGATGACTATATACATGATCATACCTAGATATTCTCATAACTATGCTCAATTCTGTCAATTGCTCAACAGTAATTTGTTCACCCATCGTAAATACTTATGCTGTTGAGAGAAGCCACTAGTGAAACCTATGGCCCCCGGGTCTATTTTCCATCATATTAATCTTCCAACACTTAGCTATTTCTGGCGCCGTTTTTATTTTACTTTCTTTACTTTGCATCTTTATCATAAAAATACCAAAAATATTATCTTATCATATCTATCAGATCTCACTCTCGTAAGTGACCGTGTCGGGATTGACAACCCCTTATCGCGTTGCTTGCGAGGATTTATTTGTTTGTGTAGGTGCGAGGGACTCGTGCGTGGCCTCCTACTGGATTGATACCTTGGTTTTCAAAAACTGAGGGAAATACTTACACTAAACTGAGGGAAATACTTACGCTACAATTATGTGACTTTACCAATACCAACAACAATGATTTCCTTGGCACTCCAATTGCTCCTCTAACCGATACTGAATCTTGTGAAATCAATACTGCTTTGTTGAATCTTGTCATGAAAGATCAATTCGCCGGCCTTCTTAGTGAAGATGCCGCTACCCATCTAAATAGCTTCATTGATTTGTGTGATATGCAAAAGAAGAAAGATGTGGATAATGATACTGTTAAATTGAAGCTATTTCCCTTTTCGCTTAGAGATCGTGCTAAAGCTTGGTTTTCATCTTTGCCTAAAAATAGTATTGATTCTTGGAATAAGTGCAAAGATGCTTTTATCTCTAAGTATTTTCCTCCTGCTAAGATCATCTCTCTTAGAAACGATATTATGAATTTTAAGCAACTTGATCATGAACATGTTGCACAAGCTTGGGAGAGGATGAAATTAATGATACGTAATTGCCCTACGCATGGTTTGAATTTGTGGATGATTATACAAAATTTTTATGCCGGGTTGAATTTTGCTTCTCGAAATCATTTAGATTCGGCCGCGGGAGGCACTTTTATGGAAATCGCCTTAGGAGAAGCTACTAAACTCCTAGATAATATTATGGTTAATTATTCTCAATGGCACACTGAAAGATCTACTAATAAAAAAGTGCATGCGATAGAAGAAATTAATGTTTTGAGTGAAAAGATGGATGAACTTATGAAATTATTTGCTAGTAAAAGTGTTTCTTCTGATACTAATGATATGCCTTTGTCTACACTGATTGAGAATAATAATGAATCTATGGATGTGAATTTTGTTGGTAGGAATAATTTTGGTAACAACGCGTATAGAGGAAACTTTAATTCTAGGCCTTATCCTAGTAATTCCTCTAATAATTATGGTAATTCCTACAACAATTCTTACGTAAATTTTAATAAGATGCCTTCTGAATTTGAGACTAGTGTTAAGGAATTTATGAATTCACAAAAGAATTTCAATGCTTTGCTTGAAGAAAAATAGCTTAAAGTTGATGAATTGGCTAGGAACGTTGATAGAATTTCTCTTGATGTTGATTCTTTGAAACTTAGATCTATCCCTCCTAAGCATGATATCAATGAGTCTCTCAAAGCCATGAGAATTTCCATTGATGAGTGCAAAGAAAGAACCGCTAGGATGCGTGCTAAGAAAGATTGCTTTATGAAAGCGTGTTCTTCTAGTTTCTATGAAAATAAAGATGAAGATCTAAAGGTTATTGATGTGTCCCCTATTAAATCTTTGTTTTGTAATATGAATCTTAATAATGATGGGACTGAATATGATCCACCTTTACCTAGAAGGCGTTCCAAAAATTTGGAGTTTTTAGATCTTGATGCAAAAATTGGTAAAAGTGGGATTGAAGAGATCAAAACTCTAGATATTAATGAACCCACTATTTTGGATTTCAAGGAATTTAATTATGATAATTTCTCTTTGATAGATTGTATTCCTTGTTGCAATCCATGCTAAATTCTCCTCATGCTTATAATCAAAATAAAGCTTTCACTAAACATATTGTTGATGCTTTGATACAATCTTATGAAGGAAAACTTGAGTTGGAAGTTTCTATCCCTAGAAAACTCTATGATGAGTGGGAACCTACTATTAAAATTAAAATTAAAGATCATGAATGCTATGCTTTGTGTGATTTGGGTGCTAGTGTTTCCACTATTCCCAAAACTTTGTGCGATTTGTTAGGTTTCCGTGATTTTGATGATTGCTCTTTAAACTTGCACCTTGCGGATTCCACCATTAAGAAACCTATGGGAAGAATTAATGATGTTCTTATTGTTGCAAATAGGAACTATGTGCCCGTAGACTTTATTGTTCTTGACATAGAATGCAAGCTTTCATGTCCTATTATTCTTGGTAGACCTTTCCTTAGAACGATTGGTGCAATTATTGATATGAAGGAAGGAAATATTAGATTCCAATTTCTGTTAAGGAAAGGCATGGAACACTTCCCTAGAAAGAAAATAAAATTATGAATATATTATGAGAGCCACTTATGGATTGCCTACCAAAGATGGCAATACCTAGATCTATCCTTGCTATTATGCCTAGCAAGGGGCGTTAAATGATAGCGCTTGTTGGGAGGCAACCCAATTTTATATTTAGTTTTTGCTTTTTGCTTCTGTTTAGGAATAAATATTTGATCTAGCCTCTGGTTATATGTTTTTTATGTTTTAATTAGTGTTTGTGCCAAGTTAAACCTATAGGATCTTCTTGGATGATAGTTATTTGATCTTGCAGAAAATTCCAGAAACTTTCTGTTCACGAAAATAATTGTTAAAAATCACTAGAATGAGATAAAATATTGATTCCAATTTCTTCTGACCAATAAAAAAAGTTTCTAGGTCTTCCTATTTTGGCTGAATTTTTGGAGTTCCATAAGTTTGCGTTAGTTACAGATTACTCCAGACTGTTCTGTTTTTGACAGATTCTGTTTTTCATGTGTTGTTTGCTTATTTTGATGAATCTATGGCTAGTAAAATAGTTTATAAACCATAGAGAAGTTGGAATACAGTAGTTTTAACACCAATATAAATAAAGGATGAGTTCATTACAGTACCTTGAAGTGGTGTTTTGTTTTGTTTCGCTAACGGAGCTCACGAGATTTTCTGTTAAGTTTTGTGTTGTGAAGTTTTCAAGTTTTGGGTGAAAGATTTGATGGATTATGGAACAAGGATCGGCAAGAGCCTAAGATTGGGGATGCCCATGGCACCCCCAAGATAATCTAAGGACACCAAAAAGCCAAAGCTTGGGGATGCCCCGGAAGGCATCCCCTCTTTCGTCTACTTCCATCGGTAACTTTACTTGGAGCTATATTTTTATTCACCACATGATATGTGTTTTGCTTGGAGCGTCTTGTATGATTTGAGTCTCTGCTTTTTAGCTTACCAGAATCATCCTTGCTGTACACACCTTTTGAGAGAGACACACATGATTCGGAAATTATTAGAATACTCTATGTGCTTCACTTATATCTTTTGAGTTATATAGTTTTTGCTCTAGTACTTCACTTATATCTTTTAGAGCACGGTGGTAACTTTTGTTTTATAGAAACTATTATTCTTTCATGCTTCACTTAGATTATTTTGAGAGTCTTAAATAGCATGGTAATTTGCTTAAATAATCCTAATATGCTAGGTATTCAAGTCTAGTAAAAACTTTCTTATGAGTGTGTTGAATACTAAGAGAAGTTTGATGCTTGATGATTGTTTTGAGATATGGAGATAGTGATATTAAAGTTGTGCTAGTTGAGTAGTTGTGAATTTGAGAAATACTTGTGTTGAAGTTTGCATGTCCCATAGCATGCACGTATGGTAAACGTTATGTAACAAATTTGAAACATGAGGTGTTCTTTGATTGTCCTCCTTATGAGTGGCGGTTGGGGATGAGCGATGGTCTTTTCCTACCAATCTATCCCCCTAGGAGCATGCGCGTAGTGCTTGGTTTTTGATGACTTGTAGATTTTTTCAATAAGTATGTGAGTTCTTTATGACTAATGTTGAGTCCATGGATTATACGCACTCTCACCTTTCCATCATTGCTAGCCTCTTCGGTACCGTGCATTGCCCTTTCTCACATTGAGAGTTGGTGCAAACTTCGCCGGTGCATCCAAACCCCGTGATATGATACGCTCTTTCACACATAAACCTCCTTATATCTTCCTCAAAACAGCCACCATACCTACCTATTATGGCATTTCCATAGCCATTCCGAGATATATTGCCATGCAACTTTCCACCGTTCCATTTATCATGACACGTTCGTCATTGTCATATCGCTTTGCATGATCATGTAGTTGACATAGTATTTGTGGCAAAGCCACCATTCATAATTTTTCATACATGTCACTCTTGATTCATTGTTATCCCGGTATACCGCCGGAGGCATTCATATAGAGTCATACTTTGTTCTAGTATCGAGTTGTAATCATTGAGTTGTAAATAAATAGAAGTGTGATGATCATCATTCATAGAGCATTGTCCCAAAAAAAGAGAAAGGCCAATAAAAAAGGAAGGACCAAAAAAAAGGGACAATGCTACTATCCTTTTTCCACACTTGTGCTTCAAAGTAGCACCATGATCTTCATGATAGAGAGTCTCTTGTTTTGTCACTTTCATATACTAGTGGGAACTTTTCATTATAGAACTTGGCTTGTATATTCCAACAATGGGCCTCCTCAAGTGCCCTAGGTCTTCGTGAGCAAGCAAGTTGGATGCACACCCACTTAGTTTCTTTTGTTGAGCTTTCATATATTTATAGCTCTAGTGCATCCATTGCATGGCAATCCCTACTCCTTGCATTAACATCAATCGATGGCCATCTCCATAGCTCATTGATTAGCCTCGTTGATGTGAGATTTTCTCCTTTTTTGTCTTATCCACATAACCCCCATCATTATATTCTATTCCACCCATAGTGCTATATCCATGGCTCACGCTCATGTATTGCGTGAAGGTTGAAAAAAGTTTGAGATTACTAAAGTATGAAACAATTGCTTGGCTTGTCATTGGGGTTGTGCATGATGAGAGCATTCTTGTGTGACAAAAATGGAGCATGACTAAACTATATGATTTTGTAGGGATGAACTTTCTTTGGCCATGTTATTTTGAGACGACATAATTGCTTAGTTAGTATGCTTGAAGTATTATTATTTTTATGTCAATATTGAACTTTTATCTTGAATCTTTCGGATCTGAATATTCATACCACAATTAAGAAGAATTACATTGAAGTTATGCCTAGTAGCATTCCACATCAAAAATTCTGTTTTTATCATTTACCTACTCGAGGACGAGCAGGAATTAAGCTTGGGGATGCTTGATACGTCTCCAACGTATCTATAATTTTTTATTGCTCCATGCTATATTATATTCTGTTTTGGACATTATTGGGCTTTATTTTACACTTTTATATTATTTTTGGGACTAACCTATTAACCGGAGGCCCAGCCCAGAATTGTTGTTTTTTGCCTATTTCAGAGTGTCGCCGAAAAAGAATATCAAACGGAGTCCAAACGGAATGAAACCTTGGTTTTCAAAAACTGGATTGATACCTTGGTTTTCAAAAACTGAGGGAAATACTTACGCTACTTTGCTGCATTACCCTTTCCTCTTCAAGGGAAAACCAACGCAGTGCTCAAGAGGTAGCATGTCATTCCAAGGGTTTATTGCTGCGATTTGGCAGACTTCGGCGAGGACGCGGAGTGCCCTTTTGCGCTTATTGTTTGAAGCGAAGGTCTCGAAGACCATCAATACTCTAAGGTCGTCGTCTTCTGGGGGATGTTGCTCTGGGGTGTTTTTGGTGAGGATATCCTCACCGCTCTTGGCCACCTGCCGGAGTATCCAACATGCTCTAAGGTTGTGGGTTGATATGGTATCCGGTGTTGCGTGTAATTTGCATGGTCCATTGAGCCATCCCTCCAGAACGGTTCCGTATCCCGTAACGGGCTTATATTTCTTTTCCATTGGGCCGAGCGTGCCACGAGGGTGCGTCCTTTTCTCCTGAACAAGGGGTTGGGTGGAAACCGGTGGTTCCCAGCGAGCTGCCTGAGGTTTCCAGGCGCTTTCCATTGTGCAGTACTTGTATACTATGGTTGCCAAGTCCGCGAAGCGTGATACGCGACGGCGGTTGATGGCGTTGAGGATTCCTTCATCCGTGCAATTGTTGCGGAACGCTAAGATCGCGTCTCCGTTGCGGCAATCTTTAATCTTATCTTTGACAAGGTGGAATCTGGCCCAAAAGTGGTGGACCGTTTCCTGAGACTGCTGCTGTATGCCCATGAGAGCGCTTATATCTGGGTGGGTGGTTTGAAATCCGAACCCTGACCCAATTTAGGATCCGGAGTTTGAAGAACTTCCGAACTTAATAGTTCGGGCTTCGGGATGTCAACTGATTGTTTGGGCTTGTCGTCCGATTCTATGTCCGGAGGACAAGGCATGTCATTCTGCAGGTAGGTGTCCGACTCTTCAAGCTTGGAGATCCGAACATAGTTCGTCCTCAATATAGAGGAAGAATTGTCGTCTTGCTCCTCTACTACCGCTATCTGATGGGTGATCGATGGAGTTTTAATTTCTCTCTGGTCGGGTTTAAGCCCAATCCGAACATAGTCTGTAGCGACCCCCAGGGCGGCGATGTGATCTAGGAGCTCGTTTAAAGACGACAGCTCCGCCAAATCCATCTGCTTGGAGTATTTGGAGTCAACATGGAGGGGATTTTCGATGACCCGAGAAATCATCGTCGGCTTAACGGCCGAACGGGCGGTCATGGTAAAGCCGCCCAGCCAGAGGGTTTGGCCTGGGGCCAGTACTCCTCCGGAGGTGACATTGTCCTTGAGAACAAGGCGAGCCATCGATCCTATGTTTCGACGTCACAACGGAACTCTCAATGAAAGCACCAATGTCGGTGTCAAAACCGGCGGATCTCGGGTAGTGGGTCCCGAACTGTGCGTCTAAGGTTGATGGTAACAGGAGACGGGGGACACAATGTTTCTCCAGGTTCGGTCCCTCTCTATGGAGGTAATACCCTACTTCCTGCTTGATTGATCTTGATGAATATGAGTATGACAAGAGTTGATCTACCACGAGATCGTAATGGCTAAAACCCTAGAAGTCTAGCCTGTCTGACTATAATTGTATATCTCTACAGACCCAACCCTCCGGTTTATATAGACACCGGAGGGGACGAGGGTTACATAAAGTCGGTTACACAGAAAGGATTCTTCATATTTTGTCGCCAACCTTACCTTCCACGCCAAGGAGAGTCCCATCCAGACATGGGTAGAGTCTTCGGTCTTTGTATCTTCACAACCAATCAGTACGGCCCATGTCTAATAGGTCGGACGCCCGAGGACCCCTTAGTCCAGGACTCCCTCGGGGCGGCCCACCAGACAGAGCTCGGTCATTGGGTTTATCAATGCTGCAGGGACGGACCCGAGCACAGACGCCGTGCCTAGTCTTCTCATGCGAAGAATCCTGAAGAAAGACGGCTGACGCGCGGCTCTCGTGATGGCGAGGCACCGGGTCGCGCGCCCTGGCCTGTCCGTCCGCGATTAGCTCATGAGAGAACAAGGCACCAAGGGCCATGGGAGGTGACATACACGGGAGTGGGCCCGCGAGCCATAGCTCAGCCTCTTGGGTTTGGCGACGCTGTAGGGACGGACCCGAGCACAGGCGCCGTGCTAGTCCTTAATCATGAGGTGGTCGTGGGCGGGCTTGCAAGGGCGTGCAACATTCATGGTATCGAAGTACCGGACAGTCAGGTGATGACCATAAGGTAATGCATGCAAGGAGACAAGCTAGTTTAGATAGATGCAAGAACGATAAATTCCACTGGGACGGACCCATGCGGCCTGGGGATGATGTAGCCCAAGGGGCGCCCCCAACAGAGTAAGCTAAAGATGGGGTGCTCCCAGCTGAGTAAATCAGAAAATGTCACCTGGCATTGTTGTCGAAGAGGTGTTGGAGTAGCTGAAGGCGCGTGCCAAGGAGTCGCTCCTCACGAGCTGCCAGGGCCCTGAGCCTCAGGAGGCTCTGGGGGCTCGGGTGGTTCTTGAAGAACCATCACCATCTCCGTCAGGACTGCATGATGCCTAGCCTCCTGAGCCGCCAGAACGCTCCGCGAGTGGCGCTGGAAGGTGACAGCCGCGTTTGGCAAGCCGAAGGGCATGCGAACGTAGCTGCGAGGTGGACCCTTGCACGACCAACGCATGAAGGCCAGAAACATTCTTGAGATGCAGCCCTGGGATGTCGACGCAGACGCGCAGCCCGTCGTCCTCGCGTGGACGCAGATCTATGCTAGGTGGTGGGCGGCAGTCGCCGCGCATGGCTCTCGCCTCTTGAAGCTCCTGGGTGGTTTTGGTGATGAACTCCTGAGCACCAGGCGCTCCTCGCCTTGTGCCCTCTTGGGAGAAACATGCGGCGAAGCACGCCTCCACATGGTGCCCGAGCGCCTCCCTCGTGACGTTGGCTAGGTCTGAGGCCCTCCAGAAGAGAGCCCCTGAGCCCAGCCTGAGGAGGGCGCCGGGCGTGCCTTCCTATGCGAGGGAAGGAGGCACCCCCAGCTGCGGGTGTAGATCCTGAGGTGTTGCCGCTGGAAATGCCGCTTTCCTGTGGCCCCTGGTGGAGCAGCTGCTTCTTCTTCTTGGTGATGGCCTCAGGAGGGTAGATGGTGCCTTCGTTATCTAGGTCTTCGGCTGCTGCAGCTTGGTAAGCGCGCTTGAGGGAGCACACCGCATCCTTCTCTTCACAAGCGACCGTGATGACGCCGCCGGTCCCTGGCATCTTGAGGACGTTGTAGCCATGATGAGTCACTGCAATAAACTTGGCCAGGGCTGGATACCCGAGGATGGCATTGTATGGCAGGCGGATGTGGGCGACGTCGAAGTTAATGAGCTCGGTGCGGTAGTTGTCGCGCTTGCCGAAGGTGACAGGGAGGCGAACCTGCCCTATCAGGGTGGTGGAGCTGCCGGTCACTACTGAGAAGGGCTTGGTGGGCTGTAGCTGATCGTATGGCACCTGGAGGCGATCGAACGTCTCGACAGACAGGACATTGAGCCATGCGCCACCGTCGATGAGGGTCTTGGTGACTTGGACATTGCTGATGATGGGCGAGCAGAGCATCGGGAGGGCGCCTGCCGTGGCCGCGCACTTGAGCTGGTTGGGCGAGCTGAAGGTAATGGCGCACTTGGACCACCTGAGCGGGCGCGTGGCCTCGAGCCTGGGGAGAGCCGTGTTCACCTCGCGGGCGAACTGCTTGAAGAGGCGCTGGGAGGCTGGGGCCTGAGCACCACCCAAGATGCAGGCGATGGCGCGCGACTCCTGGAAGCCCCCAGCCCCCTCGTCTTGATGGTGGTCGTTGTTCCTCCTTGGTGGTGGTGGCAGCGGAGGGAGGCCAGTGTTGCCCTGAGGACGGTCCTCACGAGGCTGGTCCCTCCAGGCGCCCTCAAGAGGCTGGTCCTGCCAGCGGTCCTCACGAGGCCGGTCGCGCCACTCCTGGCGGGGGCCGTGGTCGTCCCAGCGTCCTCCACTTCGTCCTCCTCCTCGGCCATAGCCCTAGCCGTTGCACTCGGGGCGCCGACCGAAGCGCCCGTCACGGATGGCCCTGAGCGCTTGGCAGTCGTTGGTATTGCGGCTGTGTATGTTGTGGAAGGCACAGAACGGACGGCTGCTCTTGGACGACTTGGGGTGGTCTCGGCCGCGCTTCGTCTCTGGCTCAACCGCGAGCACGGCTACCCCCTTGTGCTTCACATCTTTGGCCTTGGCCTTCTTGTCTTCCGGGTCAGCGGCTGGGAGCTCGAGGAGGGAGAGGCGCCCTTCCTCAGCTCTTGCGCACTTGGTCTCCCTGTTGAACATCTCCGGAGCCGTGCATAATTCTTCGTGGATGGCGAGCTCCTCCTTCATCTTGACATCACAGACGCCATCAAAGAATGCTGAGATGATGGCCTCGTCCGTCACCTTGGGGATCTTGAGGCGAATGATGTTGAAGCGCTGGATGTACTTCTGCAAGGTTTCTCCCGGCTGCTGCTTGATGCGCCGTAGGTCACCCGCAGCCGGCGGGCAGTCACGAGTGCCCTGGAAGTTGGCGACGAAGAGCTCGCACATCTCGCCCCAGGAGGATATCGATCCCGCGGGCAAGTTCAGGAGCCACGAACGCGCACTATCCTTGAGGGCCATGGGAAACCAGTTCGCCATGACTTTTTCGTCGCCGTTGGATGCCTCGATGCTCAGCTCGTAGAGCTGCAAGAACTTCACGGGGTCGGGGGTGTCGTCATAGCACGGAGGCAGGTCTGGCTTGAACTTGCCGGGCCGGACGACGCTGCGTAGCTCGGGAGTGAAGGCACGGCAGCCTGCCGTGGTCATTGGAGCCCGTCGCGGAGGCGGAGCATGATCTTGACACCCACGCGCCGCCGCCGCAGGCGGCACACGGTCTTGACGCAGTAGTGCTGGGAGCGCAGGGGCGTTTTCTTCTGGCCTTGGGACTTCTTGGCAGCTTCCTTCTTTGTGCGCGGGCGCCCGGCGTGGCGGGTCACGCCGCGGGACTGCGCATCTCGGTGCGAGGGCGCCGTCTTGATGCGGAGGTGGCGGAGGCCCTCCGTGAGCTATGTCGCCCACAGCTAGAGGTGGACGACACAGCGAGAGAGCCCCCAGCGGCGCTGACGAGCTCAGCGATGCGGTCTAGCCAGTCCTCGTAGAGGTCGTCGACCGGGCGGTAACGCAGGAGCTCGCGTGCCATGAGAAGCGCGGCCTGCGCGTCCGTGGGCGCGTGACGAGCGTGGGACGACGAGCCGGCCGGAGTTAGCGACGGGGTGGCGGTGCGGCCGTCCCATTGCACGGAGGGGTGCAGCAATGAAGCCTGCTGCTCGTTTCTCGCCGGGCTGGTGGCGGCGTTGGCAGCGGGTGATGGAGAATGGCGGGGAGTTCCACCAACGGGAGCCGTCTGAGCGATGTGGGTGGCAAGGGCGGCCCGGCGCTCAACACGACCTCGGCGAGCGTCAGCCATGGATACGGCGGAGCGGCGTGGCATGGATCGACGGAAGAAAGGCTTCAGCTCACCCTTACCTGGCGCGCCAAATGTCGGATTCTGGGTTCCGGCAAACCCTTAAGGTTCGAACTCTGGGGTGCGCACGAAGATCTCTCTCTTCCTAGCTCTCTCTCGTAATGATCTCAAGGCCTAGCTCGCCGAACCCAAAGAACAAGAGACACAAGAGTTTATATTGATTCGCGCCACCGTTGTGGTGTAATACCCTACTCCAGTGTAGTGTGGTGAATTGCCTTGTGGGTTGAGGATGAACAAGTACAAGGTGGGAATAACCTCCTGAGGAGAGGTGTTCTTGCGCTTGATGAGCTGGTGAGATGGCCTTGGTGGAGTGGATCCGATCCAAGATGAGCCGATCCTTACTACGGTGGTGGCTAGTCCTATTTATAGAGGCCCTAGTCATCTTCCAAAATGTTAGGCGGAAAGGGATCCCACAACGGCCAATTTTGAAGGGAGACAACTAGTACAAGTTATCCTATCAAAAGGTGGTCCTCGCCTGCCAAAGGCTCTGGTAGTGATGCAGCCATGGGCTCCGCGGTGACCTCCGTCATGCCGTCCTGCTGGTCTTGGTCTTGTTGCAGCGATACGGAAACCTTTGCCTGATGCCTCGGGACTCCTTGCCTGTGCCTGCCTCTTTAGCACCGAAGAGGAAACTGGTACTCTATGCCTGCTGGCGCCAGCCTAGCCTTGGTCGTCATGGCTTACGTCACGCGGACCTCACGAGGTGCCCCTGCCCTGATATCTCCGCTCCTCGCGAGCCAGCCTAGCGAGGCTGCCCCTGAGGAGGTCTTGTGTCATCCACCTCGCGAGGCTTGGCCCCTCGCGAGGGTCTTGAGTGGCTGCTGGTGAAGATGGGCCGTACCGGGCCGCTGGTGGAGCCACGCTGTGGGCTGCATGCAGGCAAGTCTGGGTACCCCCGTTCCCAGGACGCCGACACACGTGTGAAATGATAAACGGTTAACAACAGGTTCCCGGTCTCGCCTCTAAGACTGGCTCATGTGTTGTTGGTGATCACGCGTTCCGGATCTGATGATATCATTAAGTGTAACAATAGTCCTAAAACAACAATGAGGGTATGGAGTTAGAAGAACAATCATATTGAATCGACCCAAACTTATCTGTTGTACTTTGTGATTATATCATCTGAAATCATTTATTATAACACGGAGTGTTAGCATGTGTTTTAGTTCCTCTGACCATGAGAGTGTCTCGGCCAATTCCTACCAGACGGTGGACTTCGGGGTTGCTAAAACATCATCTGTAACAAGGTGATCACAACGAAAACTTCCAGGCTCACTGATATGCCTCCAAGGTATCTATAATTTTTTATTGTTGCATGCTATTATATTATCTATTTTGGATATTTTATATGCATTAATATGCTATTATATATTTTTTGGGACTAACTTATTAACCTAGAGCCCGGTGCCAGTTTCTGTTTTTCCTTGTTTTTGAGTTTTACAAAAAAGGAATACCAAACAAAATAAAACTTTCGTGATGATTTTTCTTGGACCAGAACACACACGTAGGACTTGGAGATTAAGTCAGAGGAGTCCCGAGGTGGCCACAAGCTTCAGGGGCATGCCCTGAGGGCTTGTGGGCCCCTCGGAGCCCCTCTAACCCTAGTTCTTGGCCTATAAATTCCCAAATATACCCAAATGACCAGAAGCGTCGACCAAAATACTTTTTCGCCGCCGGAACCATTTGTACCCGTGAGATCCCATCTAGGGGCCTTTTCTGGCACCCTGTCGGAGGGGGATTCGATCATGGAGGGCTTCTACATCAACTCTATGGCCCTTTCGATGAAGCGTGAGTAGTTTACCACAGACCTACGGGTCCATAGCTAGTAGCTAGATGGCTTCTTCCCTCTCTTTGATCTTCAGTACAATGTTATCCTCGATGTTCTTGGAGATCTATCCGGTGGAATATTCTTTTGCGGTGTGTTTGTCGAGATCCGATGAATTGTGGATTTATGATCAGATTATCTATGAATATTATTTGAATCTAATGACCCACAAGTATAGGGGATCAATTGTAGCTCTTTTTGATAAGTAAGAGTGTCGAACCCAACGAGGAGCAGAAGGAAATGACAAGTGGTTTTCAGCAGGTAATGTCTGCAAGTGCTGAAGTTGTAAGTAACAGAGTAGTTTGATAGCAAAATGATTTGTAATGAGCAAGTAAGGATAATAGTAACAAAAGTGCAGCGAGGTAGCTATCGGCGTTCTGGGAACGGGGGTCCCCAGACTTGCCTCCCTGCGGCCCACGGCGTGGCTATGCGAGCAGGCCTGTCCGGCCCATCTTCATCAACAAGGCATACAAGACCCTCGCGAGGGGCCAAGCCTCGCGAGGCGGACGATGCAGGACCTCCTCGGGAGCGGCCTCACCAGGCTACCTCGGGAGGAGTGGAGATATCAAGGCGGGGCAAACCTCGCGAGGCTCTCGTGACGTGAGCCATGACGATCAAGATCAAGCGGGCGCCAGCGTGCGCAGCGTCCTTGTTTCCTCTTTGGTGCCAAGGGGGCAAGCGCAGGCGCGGAGTACCGAGGCATCAGGCAAAGGTTTCCATATCGGTGCAATGAGACCAAGACTAGCAGGACGGCAAGACGGAGGGCATCATGGAGTCCAAGACGGTGTCACCACCAGAGCCTTTTGCAGGCGAAGACCACTTTTGTCAGGATAGCTTGTACTAACTGTCCCCTTTCAAATTTGCCCACTCTTGTTGGCTCCCTTCCCGCTCAATATTTGGGGAGAGTACCAGGGCCTATATAAGTAGAGCTAGCCACCACCGTAGGGGAGAACTCATTTCAGGGCCATCTCACCCACACTAGTCCGCAGAGCACAAGAACACCTCAACCTCAGGAGGCAGTTCTTCCCCTTGTACTGTTCTTCATCAGCCCAAGAGGCAATCCACCACCACACACTGGAGTAGGTTATTACACCACAACGGTGGCCCGAACCAGTATAAATCTTGTGTCTTTCTATGTTGCGAGTTCGTCGAGTTCGTCCGTGAAATCTTAGCGAGCTTGGGCGTAGATCAGTAGGAGGGAACTTCGCGTGCACCCCGGAGTTCGAACCTTAAGGGTTTTGCCGGAACCCCAGATCTGACATTTGGCGCGCCAGGTAGGGGTGCGCCATAGCTTCTCCTCCATCAATCCACGTTTCTCCCTCATGGCAGGCGCCCCGCCACAGGCACCAACGGCCGATGCTGACGACGGGGCCAGGGGGCTCCGAGCCCTGGCCCCCGCCCTTCGACAGGTGCAGTGGCCACCCAAGTTCAGGCTGGAGATGCCGCCGCGCTATGATGGTGCGGCGGACCCATCGGCGTTCCTGCTGACATACGGGGAGGCCGTCCTCAAGGCCGGGGGCGACGACAAGGTCATGGCCAACTGGCTCCCCATGGCCCTCGCCGGCGAGCCACGCGCCTGGCTGCTCAACCTCCCGGGATCCATGGTGGCGTCCTGGGAGGGACTCCGCGACCTCTTCACTGCTCGCTACGCGGTGCCGGCGCACCACGCAGTCGCATCCCTACTGGGCGGCTCTCAAGCACCACCTTCAGATCGCCACGTCAAGCCGTTCCTTCGTCAGATTGGTGCCGCTTCCAAGGGCCCGGGGGATCCGCCGGGTTGGGCTGCGCTAGAAGCCGACCTCACCTTTGGCTTAGAAGACCACCGCAACTCTACCGCCGGCTCGGGAAAGCTCCCAATGCTCTGCACGCCCACCATCTGCAACGTGGCTATTACCAAGACCCTCATGGACGGCGGAGCAGGCCTCAACTTGCTCTCCGTAGAGACCTTCAGCCTTCTTCACATGCCACTCGAGCGGCTCAGTCTCAGCAAGCCTTTCTCAGGAGTCGGTGGCGGCACTGCCCGCTCTCCGGGATAGATCCGCCTCCCTGTCACCTTCGGCACACGCGACAAGTACCGCATCGAGCTGGTCGACTTCGACATCGCCCGCATCGGTCTCCCGTACAACGCCATCCTCGGGTACCCAGCTCTCGCCCAGTTCATGGCGGCGACTCATCCGGCCTACAACATCATGAAGATGCTTAGGAGCAAAGGCGTCCTCACCATCAAGGGGGACACCAAGGAGGCCATGACGGCGCTCAAGCTCGCCCTCAAAACCGCCGCGACGGTGCAGCCTGCCGACGAGGGTCCCTCCGAGCCCAAGGGAGCCATACCGACCAAGAAGAATCAGTTGTTCACACAAGGCAAGGAGGAAACCAAGCAGGTGCCGGTCAGCGAGGTCAGGCCCTCAGGAGCCACCTTTGCCATAGGTGCCGGCCTTGGCCCAGGGCAAGAGGAAGCATTGGTGAAGTTCTTGCGTGCAAACAATGATATATTCGCGTGGGAGCCCAATCAGATGGTAGGAGTCCCGAGAGAGGTGATTCAGCATCATTTAAGGGTATGCCCCAATGTGCGCCCCGTGAAGCAGTGGGCGAGACGACAGTCCACTGAGAAGCAGGCCTTCATCGTCCAAGAGACCCGCAAGCTAGAAGCGGCGGGTGCCATTCGCGAGGTTCGTTATCCCGAGTGGCTGGCGAACCCCGTCGTAGTGCCGAAGAAAGGCGGGAATGAACGGATGTGCGTCGACTTCACCAACCTTAACAAAGCCTACCCCCAAGATCCATTCCCGCTCCCACGCATCGATCAGATCGTCGACTCCACCGCCGAGTGCGACCTACTGTGCTTCTTGGACGCGTTCTTAGGATATCACCAGATCAAGATGGCGGTATAAGTTATGGAGAAGACAGCCTTCCTGACCCCGTGCGGGGTGTACTGCTACACCTGCATGCCCTTTGGATTGCGCAACGCGGGCGCAACCTTTCAGCGACTGATGTACATCGACTTAGGGCAACAGCTCGGAAGAAACATAGAGGCCTACGTCGACGACATCGTGGTGAAATCTCGGGAGGCGAGGACCCTGATCCAAGACCTGGAAGAAACCTTCGAGAGCCTGCGCCAGGTGAACTTGCGGCTCAACCCGGAGAAGTGCATGTTCGGCGTCCCTTCCGGCAAGCTGCTGGGCTTTCTCATGTCCCACAGAGGGATCGAGGCGAATCCAGAGAAGATCAAGGCCATCAAGGACATGAGTCCGCCGCATACCCTAAAGGAAATGCAGAAGTTAGATGGTCGGGTAACTGCATTGGGACGCTTCATCTCCAAGCTAGGGGAGTGCGCCCTACCCTTCTTCAAGTTGATGACGAAGAAGGGCCCGTTCGAGTGGACCCAGGAGGCCGACCGAGCCTTTCAAGACCTCAAGAGGTACCTGACCAGCCCACCGGTGATGGTGGCACCACGACCTCTCGAGCCCCTAGTGCTCTACCTCGCCGCTACCCCGTACTCTGCCAGCACAGCATTGGTGGTGGTTCGGGAGGAGCACCAAGCCAAGGGCGCGCTGCGCCGAGCTGCAGCTGAAATGACGCAAGATGAAGGCGCCGCGGGAGCTGCAGCGGCATCAACAGAAGACCAAGCTGGGCAGGACGACGTCACAGGGACCCCTGCAAGGGACCAGGCACCAGGAGTTCCACCACCTCAGGAGATGTCCGGGCCCCCGCAAGACATGAGCCTCGCCAGCGCGCCAGCCCTTGTCGAGCACCCGGTGTATTTTGTCAGCACGGATTTGTAGGACGCAAGAGCATGATATCCCATGCCTCAGAAGCTCCTGCTAGCGCTCTTGGTGGCCTCGGCAAGCTGCGGCATTACTTCGAGGGGCACCCCATCAAGGTCGTCTCAGCCTACCCGTTGGAGAGGGTGCTCAGGAGCCCCAATTCTGCTGGAAGGGTCGCCGAGTGGAACATCGAGTTGCAAGCATTCCAGTTAGAGTTCAGCACTACCAAGGTCATCAAGGCGCCGCGCTCGCTGATTTTGTGGCGGAATGGATGGACGTCCCGACGCTTGAAATAGGCGAAGACTGGTCCACCTCGCCAGAAAGTGAAGCACCAGACAGTTGGGTCATGTACTTCGATGGCGCCTTCGCGCACCAAGGCGCAGGGGATGGAGCAGTGCTCATCTCGCCCACTCAGGATAAGCTCTACTACGCCGTGCAGCGCTGCTTTCAGCATGGCGAGAAGGTCTCCAACAACATCGTTGAATACGAAGGCCTCATAGCTGGCCTGAAGGCCGCGACAACACTGGGGGTGAAGCGCCTTACCGTTAGGGGCGACTCGCAGCTCCTTGTCAACTTCTCCAACAAAGTATACGAGCCGAAGGACGAGCATATGGAGGCATACCTCGCGGAGGTGCGCAAGATGGAGAAGCAGTTCTTGGCCCTGGAGCTGCAGCACGTGCCCCGGGGCAAAAACAAGGAAGCCGCCGACATCGCCAGGAGAGCATCCAAGCGGCAGCCACAAGAGCCAGGCGTCTTTGAGGAACGGCTCTTCAAGCCATCAGCGACACCACCACTTTCAAGCACAGCTCAGCCTCGGGAGGAACTCCCACAACCTCCTGCCACAGGAGCCCCGGCCTGTGGCCCGACCTCAGGAGCTCGCTTGCTCTTGGCACTCGAACCTCAGGAGGGATGCTGGACCAAGGAATTCAAGGAATATCTGATGCAAGGGGCGCTGCTAGAGAAGGAGGAGGATGCAGAGCATGTGGTTCGGCAAGCCACGGCGTACTGCATCCAGGATGGCGAGTTGTACAGGAAATGACCAAACGACGTCTCCCTGAGCTGCATTTCCAGGCACCAGGGGAAGGAGCTGCTAACTGACATACATGATGGGGACTGCGGGCACCACTCGTCATCACGGACCCTCCTCTGCAAAGTATTCCGTAGTGGGTGCTACTGGCCCACTGCGCTCAACGACGCAGCTGAGCTGGTGAGGTCCTGCGAAGCCTGCCAGTTCCACGCCAAGCAGATTCATCAGCCGGCTCAGGGCCTCCAGACCATTCCGCTCAGATGGCCGTTCACGGTCTAGGAGCTGGACATCTTGGGCCCGTTCCCTCGAGCGCCTGGGGGATACCGCTACCTCTACGTCGCCATCAACAAGTTCACCAAGTGGGCGGAAGTGGAAGCCGTCTGTACCATCCTAGCTGGCTCTGCTGTCAAGTTCATCAAGGGGCTCATGAGCCGCTTCGGGGTCCCCAACCGCATCATCACAGATAACGGCTCGCAGTTCACTAGTAACCTCTTCAAAACCTACTATGCTAACCTTGGAACGCAGATCTGCTACGCTTTGATGGCTCACCCCAGGAGCAATGGTCAGGCCGAACGAGCCAACGCGGAGGTCCTGAGGGGCCTCAAGACCATGACCTTCAAGAAGAAGCTCGAGGCCTGCAGCAGGGGCTGGCACGACGAGCTCCAGTCCGTGCTGTGGTCTATCCGTACCACCGCCACCAAACCAATGGGCGAGACCCCATTCTTCCTCGTCCATGGAGCTGAAGCAGTCCTTCCTCATGAGGTTAAGCATCGTTCCGCACGGGTCCTGGCGTTCGATGAAACACAGCAGGACGCCACGCGGGGGATGGACCTTGTGTTGGGGGAGGAGCGTCATCGCGAAGGTGCACTAAGGGCGGCAAGGTACCAGCAGGCGCAGCGGCGATACCACTACCGCAGTGTCCGCTCCAGGACGCTCGAGGTGGGTGACCTCGTCCTGAGGCGGGTCCTCTCCAGGGAAGGGCTGCATGAGCTTTCACCCATGTGGGAGGGCCCGTTCAGGGTCGTCCATGTCTCCAGGCCTGGCGCCGCACGCCTGGAGACGCAGGACGGGATACCTATCCAGAACGCCTGGAACATCCAGCACCTCCGGAAGTTCTACCCATGAAGCAAGGCCCAGAGCCTGTGAAGAAAGGCCCAGAGCCTGTGAAGAAGGCCCGGTGCTTGTGAAGAATCGCCGCCCGTGACACTCTCACGTAATAATGAGTGGGGCTGTACATGCCTCGGAGTCTCAGGAGCGCCGGCCTCAGGCCCTGGGGCTCCCTCCCACGCCTAGTGGCAGCACTTAGCTCCGCGCTGGTGAGAAGACTTGAAGACTAGATTAGGTGCCGGACGTGGCTTTTCATTTGCTTTCCGTAGTTGGCTCGTTTTTCCTTAAATCAGAGTTTACCTTTCGTGTTCCTTGCTAATTCGGTTCCCTCGCCTCTTACCGCATTTTCCGGCTCTGGTTCGCTCGTGTTTTCTCTCTCGCATACCTCGCGAGGGGGGCTAGGCAGGCGCCCTCACGAGCGTTTTTTCTTCTCTCAGCCTTCTCGTTCTCGCGAGCCACCCTCGTTCGAGCCTGAAAGCTGGCGCATCTCTCCTAATCCGTGCCCCACGGGTACCGCGATACAAAGCGTCGGGTCAAGGCTTGGGTGAACGACAAATCTCCTGGCAAACTCCCTAACAAATTTTTTGCAGTTCCTGAGCAATCGCAGACCACAAGGTCAAGATGGACATGAGGAAATAAATGCCTCGTAAGGAGGAGAGCGCCCCGAATGCACCAGGCTAAGTTATCTTTGCGCAAAATAGCCACACAGCACTGAAACAACAAGCGTAGCATAATGATTAATAAGTTAGGGTTCGATACACGCCCCTCCGGGCCCATGCTGGTTTCGTTCCAATGCAGGAAGGAAAAGGGGAACATAACAAAAGCGGCCATCGCCCCTGCGGCAGCCAACGGGGGCAGGGCCTTGACGACGTCCCGGGTCTAGTCGGACCCCTCCTCGCGATTCACCGATGCGCGGCGACGAGACGACCCGCTACCACCTTCGAAGCGGGCGCGGGCGGCGTGGCGGCTGATCAAGGCCGCCGCTGCTGGAGCTGTCGCCAAGGGAGGAGCCACCATAGCCAGACGAGGCGCGGCCGGCAGGCTCGTCCTCCTCCTCGTCCCGACCATCGCCAAGGCCGAGCACCTCCTCGCCGTCGTTCACCTCGGGGCAGCATCCGGCGCGGCGACCGTCTTCCCCGAATACCCTCACGAAGAGGGTCGCATCGCCGTCGAACTTGCAGTGGAGGGTGCACCGCCTGCCTAGGCCATGTGCGCGGGCGAACGTCTGCCAACCGTGGGCCAGAGCTATGTTGCCTTTTACGGAGACCTCAACCGCGACCCAAGAAGCCCGGCTGCAGCAGCCGTCTGCCTGCAGCCATAGCCCGCCTGGACCGGAGGCCGGCAGCTCGTCGGCTAAGAAGCGGGGAAGCTGGAGCCAGCTGCCGGCCGGATCCTCCGACCAGACAACGAACTCCGGTAGCACCTCTGACGCATGGAACCACGGCCGGGGAGGTCGCGCAACCACAGCGCGTCTCCTCTCGTCGACAGGACTGCGCGACTAGAGCGACCCCTGCCGCACACTACGGCGCCAGCCCGAGAGCGGGGGGCCATGGCAAGGGTCGTGGCATGCTTGCGTGGACGGCCACGTCCTCGCTTGGGCGCCGGGGAGCCGGGTCCCTTCTAAGGGGCTTTGCCCTTCTCCGCGGCGGAGAACCTCTTCGACGGTGCCATTACTGCTAGCGGTGGAGCAAGGAGGAATGAGCAAGTGAACCAGGAAGGGATGGGCGACGGGGGCTTCGCCCCCTCCCCATTTATAGCGGAAGAAGGCCGACCGGCGCCCCCCCATGATCACAGGTAATGATGATTTTCCTTGCATGCCACAGGGACTTGTCAAATCGAGCAGTTGCCGAGGCAGCGTGGGGAAGTGGAGACGCCCACGTCCAATCAACCGCCACGCGTCAACCAAGGACGCAGGCTTTTGGGGCCCGCGGCGCTCCATGCTTGACCTTTGGCTATGCCTCGAAGCCAAGCCCGAGCGCACCATGGGCCCGGGGGCTACTGTCGGCATTCTGGGAACGGGGGTCCCCAGACTTGCCTGCCTGCGGCCCACGGCGTGGCTATGCGAGCAGCCTGTCCGGCCCATCTTCATCAACAAGGCATACAAGACCCTCACGAGGGGCCAAGCCTCGCGAGGCGGATGACTCAGGACCTCCTCGGGAGCGGCCTCACCAGGCTGCCTCACGAGGAGCGGAGATCAAGGCGGGGCAAACCTCGCGAGGCTCTCGTGACGTGAGCCATGACGATCAAGATCAGGCGGGCGCCAGCGCGCGCAGCGTCCTTGTTTCCTCTTTGGTGCCAAGGGAGCAAGCGCAGGCACGGAGTACCGGGGCATCAGGCAAAGGTTTCCATATCGGTGCAACGAGACCAAGACCAGCAGGACGTCAAGACGGAGGTCATCATGGAGCCCAAGACAGCGTCACCACCAGAGCCTTTTGCAGGCGAAGACCACTTTTGTCAGGATAGTTTGTACTAGCTGTCCCCTTTCAAATTTGCCCGCTGTTGTTGGCTCCCTTCCCGCTCAATATTTGGGGAGAGGACCAGGGCCTATATAAGTAGAGCTAGCCACCACCGTAGGGGAGAACTCATTTCAGAGCCATCTCACCCACACTAGTCCGTAGAGCACAAGAACACCTCAATCTCAGGAGGCTGTTCTTCCCCTTATACTATTCTTCATCAGCCCAAGAGGCAATCCACCACCACCACACTGGAGTAGGGTATTACACCACAACGGTGGCCCAAACCAGTATAAATCTCGTGTCTTTCTGTGTTGCGAGTTCGTCGAGTTCCTCCGCGAAAGCTTAGCGAGCTTGGGCGTAGATCGGTAGGAGGGAAAGAACTTCGCGCGCACCCCGGAGTTTGAACCTTAAGGGTTTTGCCGGAACCCCAGATCCGACACTAGCCCAATCCTTTTGAGGCAAAGGACATGCAAAAACGGTCTCTTATAGTAAGCAAAGCATTCTTGAGGGTACCACTACTGGAATCAGGATCTTTGTCGTCAGCCAGCTCTTTGCCGTCAGCTAGCTTACAGAAAGCTGACGACAAACAAAGAGCTGACGGGAAAGATCATGTTTGTCGTCACCCAGCTCTTTGCCGTCTGCTAGCGGACGACATAGAAGCTTTGTCGTCTACTAGCAGACAGCAAAGAGGGAGGGTGGCCCACTAGCGAGAACCACCTAACGGCCACTTTCTTTGCTGTCTGCTAGCGGATGTCAAAGAAAGTGGCCAACCTAACGTCCGTTAGCTAGCCTCTTTGTCGTCTACTAGCAGACGACAAAGAGTTGTGACCTAACTAAAAAGCGGCCAACTCGCGCCCCACCCCTCTCTCTGTCTACTCTGTCTCTCCCTTCCCGAGCCGCCGCCGCCCCTCACCCGCACCGCCCCCGTGCCCGAGCCGCCG